>NW_022436974.1:2084812-2190198 GCF_009761245.1 Sapajus apella | reverse complement strand
AAAAAAAAAAAAAAAAAAAATTAAAGACTAGCTGTAATGGAGTGCAGCTGTAGTTCCAGCTACTGAGGAGCCTGAGGAATGAGGATTGCCTGAGCCCAGGAGTTTGAGGCTGCGGTGAGCTATTATTGGGTCACTGCAGCCTGGGCAACAGACCAAGACCTTGTCTATATTTATTTAGTAAATAAATAAACAGAGTGATTGTAGTAAAGAGCAGAAGGCTGTGTCCTAAAAATAGGTGAAAACCGTGTCCCCTCATTAGTATAGTATATCATTAGCATGGTATTTTTACCACCTGAGATTAAGCTGTGCCATAGGTGAGTACAATCTATTGTGAACAAATGCCACAAGTGTGCCAATGATTCTGTAAGCCTTAATGTCCTTCCACTTATCTCTGATTTTCGTACATACCTGTGGAACAAAAGGGCTGATGTACATGAATATATACATTGAACATGTACAAGAATAATGACTTCATAGATACCTTTTTTCTTTTTTTCTTTCTTTTTGGATGGAAATTACTTAATCTGTTTTTCAGTTTACTTACTTATAAAACACAGACTATAAAGCCTTCTTCTTAGGCTTCTGTGAAAATTAAAGGATTTATCTGATAAAATCCTGAAACCATGTTAAAGCTCAATTAATCATACCCATATAATGTTAGAGTCTAAGAATCAGGGATGAATCAAGAGCCTGGACGACCACATTTCCCAAATACAAGCTTTTCACGAATTAAGGTCTAAATAGATATTAAATAACTGCCAAAAGTCTCCCATAATGTCATAGAGCTAAATCTAGAATATCCATCTTAGTACCGTTTATTTCCTACACTTTCCACTGCACAATCTGTAGGCACTAGCTTTACTTACAACTCTGGCAGCTGCTAGCATCAAATATTATGTGTCTCTAACGTACAGAAGGATGGAGATTTTACTTTCTTTCTCCTGTTACTTGAGAGTAATCATAGGGTCAACCTTGAGCACCTGAACTTCTATATCACAAAGGTTCTAATGCACCTAACCATATACTCAATTCACCTTGAAACAATGTTTCAGGAACCCGGGGGCTACAGATGAGTGATGATATAACTTTACTTTTACATATGTGGCCAATGAAGATTCTGAGAAAGCAGTCATTCTGAGAATGTCACCATGATAATATCACTAGATACAGCCAATTAGGTTATCTGTCTGAATGTTCTAGTGTGTATTTTGCTATAGCATATAGTTATTAATGTGGATATTGTTGTATTGTACTAAAAAATTATAGTTTGTTTTATTATGGAATATTTTAAATATTATTATCCATTTCAGTCCTATCTGTTAGCACTAGCCAAACAGGAAAGGATTCAAAAAGGGCAGTTATAAATTTTAAAAGCCTTGAAGTGTTCTAGAGACAAAAAGTAGTATCTTCCTACATATTTTAAGTATCTTTGTAAATTTAATTAGCAAAAAATATGTAACAAGTGGCTTCAGGTTTCTTCTAATTAACCAATGTACTTTTAGAAATAGCCATTATTGTGAATCTTATCATGAGAATGAGTCTACTCCTACTAATTTATGATGATTTATATGTCATAGTTTGAGGAGTATTTAGAAAGTACTAACTGTCAGTGTTTTCTGACCAGCATTTCATACCATTGTGCCAAAACATAATTCTTGCATGACTTTGTTATGCAGACATATGATGATATTTATTTTCTATATAATGTCATTTTTAAATAATCAGTCTGTTTCCTTATTAATGCCCACATTTGGGGAAAAGAATTTCACAAGTAACTTTACCAAAAAGGAATTTTTTAATGTTATTCCTACATAGTCTTTGAGAATAAAAAGAGATATAATCAGTATAAAAAATGTCATTTTTCCAGTCTAATCTACAAATATGAATTTTTAATGAATGAATATTTTGATGGGTTTCCAGCTTCAGTTCCATTATTTTGATAGAAGAATACACCTATTAAAATTTTACCTTTTTGTTTTAATAAAATGTCTATTGCTTTGTAACATTTTAAAAGACTATATACTTTAGGAAAACTTGGTACTGATGAAAACAAGTTGAAAATTGAATAGGGAGTTAAGATGGTCACAAGTTTTGTGCTATTTCTGTAAGAAAGACTCTTTTCTATGTAATTTTTAATTTAACATCTCCATTTTTGACAGAATATAGAAAATTTTTAAAGTAATAAAATGTAATGAGCCCAGATGAGCAGACTACAATGTTCCAAACTATAAACATCAAATTAGGGAGAGGCAATGGGAAACTAATCAGCTTTTCTGGCAGAACTTGGAAAATTACAACAAGAGGTGAGAGTGAGGTAGGGAATAAAATAGAGTAAAATAAGGGAGGTTGTTTAACAGCTGTTTATTGTTCAGAGGTACATCGATATGTAGAATCACATTGCATCTGAACTAATAAACTCAATTGTAAAGTTTTCTGGCCTTAGCTTTTCATCCTTACAGATATCTCACTGTTCTTTGTGACCCCATTCAGTCTGCACTCATATCTATGTATTGCTAATCCATAATGTCTAATTTCTCCCTTTTCACTAGGACCTCTGTGTTCACCTCTTATCCTTCATGAATTAGAGCACATGGTCCATTGCTTTGGTCACTCTCTCCATCATCTTTAACTCTCTTGCCATGATGCTCTTTCATTGTATTCGCTCTTAAAATCCTCACTGAATCTTGAAATGTCTGTGTACCTCTGCTCAAGGTGCTTAGCACTACTGAAGAAACCACACAATGCTACAGCATGGTCTCACCCTAAATGTGTTTTTCCTAGCCTTACTTTGGCCCACAGTGCTGTGCACCAGTCTTCTCTGTCTTCATAGTGACTAATTGCAACACTCACCTTCACCTCCTGCTCCTATAAGAAAGGTCAGATGCTACTTTCCAGAGATAATTGAGAATATTAGACAAAAGATTGTTTCACTTGCTAACTTTAAATCTATAAACTTGCCACCCTCCATACACATCCCTCTTTTCTCAATTCATTTTTAGAAGAAAAAAAAAAAGACATTCCTATCTCTAATGCAAATCCGCCTTCCTTCTGTATTCTACCTCCTGCTTTTTAGACATTCTACTCTCTTATTGTTCACCTTTCCAGTATTTCCAGCCACTCCTCTCTACTGGCTCTTTCTCATTTGCATCTGAACATTTCATTTCTCAAGTCTCAATAGAGCTTACTCTCGATTTTTTAACTTCTGTATACCTCATGTGTAAGCTGGTTGAAATGCTAATTCCTGCTTCATAGAGTCGTTATAAAAATTAATTCCATGGATTAATATATAACAAGAACTTAAAAGGGGGTATGGGCCATGGTAGAAGACCAATTAATATTCTTCCTTTTTATCTAGGTACATCAGCCCAAGCCAAGAAACTAACATTGCTGTCTTCTTCTTTTTCATTGTTGATAGTCTATCCATTATCAAGTCTTGTTAGTTCTATGTTTTTAAGGAAAGTATCTTAAACATCTAAGTCTTAATACAACCCCATTACCTTTACCCAGACTGGTCACCTGTTTTCATGAACCAAGTTTAATTGGAGCACAGCCATGTCCATTCACTTATGCATTATTTGTGGATCCTTTCACTTTACAACGGCAGTGTCGTACTGGCAATAGAGACCATCTGGTCCACAAGCTTATATGTTTAGTATGTGTTTCTTTAAGAAAAAATTTGCTGAGCCCTATCCTAAACTCAATTATGAACATCACTCTCCAGCTTAAAACACTTCAGTGTTTTCAGTCAATATCAGGAAAAGTCCTTGTTCTTTAAAATGATCCTTACAGTACTTCATACTCACCCTTGTCTTCCTCTTAAACCTTATCACTAACTAGTGCTGGTGAAGCAACAACCATACTAAACTTGTTTTAGTATCTTAAATACACTCTTTTCTCTCACATCTCCAGGGATGCGCATAGGCTACTGACTCTTCCTAGAATGTTTCTTCTCTCTCTTCCTTGTCAGGTTAACTCCTACCCATTATTCAAATGTGAACAAAAATATTTTGTGATTGTTGCCGCACTAGATTTGCTGTGCCTATGTCCGCACTTTCTTTGTATCATGCCTAGTATTCTTTTAGTCATTACTTAACTAATTAAATGAATTCACATCTGTCATTCTTCCTGTTGTCAACTCCATGTCTACAGCAAAGCCTAGAACATAGTAAGTGCCTTATATATAATTGCTGAGTGAACAAATGAATGAATATGGCATTATTTCAGAATTTCTCTCAGCTACTTTCAAACTTGCTCTTGTTTTTTGGCAAGGCTGGTTTGGCATGTGACTCTCTTGGGTCCTCCCTCTTTTGCTGGCTACAGGTATTTTTTTTGTGGGTTGGAAGATAAGAAGCACCTAGGCAAAAATGACATGTAAGAACGGAGGGCATCCAGTTGCCTCTAGTTGGGATATAGCCTGGCATCAGCATTTATTGCTTTCAGTGCTAAATAACTGTAATGAAAGAAAAAATTATAATTGTTTTAAAAAGCAGTGGCAAAAACATAAAGGTCATATCAGATCATAATGTCACAGAGACTATCAAGATTCTTTACCTAAATTAGGTTCTTTGCCTAAGATAATTAAAAGTGATGCTGTGTATTCTGAACTGCGTCAAGTCCTAAGCAGAACTAATACCGGGGGAAGGCTGTGAGTTAATACATAATCACACATTCTGAGTCAAGAATCAAAAAGCAAAGAGATCTAAAGCTTATATTCAAGTTAGATGCAGTTAATTTATTCACCCTGAAGGCCAATTATTCTAATCATTTGGAGGCTGTGACAGTGTGGTTCCTTGCCTCAAGGGAAAGATTTATATACTTTCCTCTCAAGAAGAGCCCAAGCTTTGCACTCACTGCCCCTGAAGGTTTCCAAACTTTTTCAAAGAAAAATTTTGCATTCGAAAGTTTTTGCATATCATGTAGATAGTGGGGATCATCCACATTAGTGGTTTAGTTTTGTTCTCTCTCTCTCTTTTTTTTTTTTTTTTGAGATATAGAATCATAAAAGAAAAGGAAAAAAAAAAAAAAGCCTTTGGCTCAATAGCTTTTTTTATGATGGCTTTTTATGTGCTTTCTTAGAGAAAAGTTATAAAACTTGGTTCTTTCAGCTTCTATCAAAGATATACAATGTTTCCTTCTTTTTTTGTGCAAGTCACAAAGGAGCCATAACTGTATATATTTTCACATCAGATGTAAAATTCATATCTCACTTGTGACTTATGCAAGGAAAATAGGAAGCTCCATTAGACAGACCCACAATTTGTCTGTGAATAGTGATTTGCAGTTGGGGAGTACTTTCTTTTGAAGTTGTTAAATCTTTACAGCTAAGTATTCCTTCTGCCTTGACAGATTCTACACATAACCTCATCATATGTATAAAAATGATCTTTAAAAATACCTTTAATGACTTCAACAATGGCCAAAGTTCATCTAACACTTTCCATACTTTCAAGAACCACATTTGGAGACACTTTTTATCTTGTCACTTTGATGGTGCATAACAAAAAGCTTGTGTCAGAATCTCAATGTGGCTTCGCATAGTCTTCTGTGATTAACAGATATATTTTTGAGCCAAATGAATAGTGTCATCCTCGGTATGATATTAGCTTTAAAAAACCTACTATATCTTCAAGTTGCATTGCTTATTGTACATGAATATCAAATGTGCAGTTGAACAGATATAATTTCAACACAACTAAAATAGGAGAAAAACAGACTGTGCTCTGCCTTTTCATAAAAACTGACATTTCCATTCATTCTCCCCATGTAGCTAAAATCAGTCCTTTGTGTGTGTGTATGTGAGAAATAACTCTACTTTCAGACTATTATAGAGAAATTTGTTTTAAATAATACCATAATTTTAAGCAAATTAAAATCTTACTATGCTCTCAAATATTTTTTAAATCCTAAATACTTACCAAAAATGAATGAATCATTCTTGATTTCAAATCAGCCATTTGAAAACAGCAAAATTATTTCATTTCCCCTAAGTTGTTATGTACTGTATAAATGAATATGGGGCATTCAAAATGCCAGTAAAACCTTGGCACTGCCAGCAGGCTCCAGATCACTATTTTATTTAACAATAGCTTATGTTTGGAAGTCTTTCCAAACAAGTTTTAAAAATAATTTTATATTCCAAAGCTGCAAATAACTTGAAGGCAAAAAATTTACGATAGTTATTTTAAGGACACAAGAAAGGAAAATCTAAATAAACAGCATTAAACTTTCACAATTGGGAGATATTTTTATTTTTGAAGGGGAAATATGTGCTTTCCATATACTTGCGAGTACTTTCTTATACCCCATCATGCATTCTTTAGCATACCTAACTATGTAATGTTCCACTCATTTGTCTTGCTATCTCATACTATTCTGTGTGTTCATGTACATGGATTTTCCTGCCAGGAACATGTTTTGCTTCCTGAAAAAATTTTCTTTGTCTTTCAAGGCTCACCTCACATGTCATCTTTTCTGGGCTACATTCCCTCACCTTCTTCTCTAACATAAATAGTCTTCTTGACTATGTTCTCTTAACACTCTTTCCTTCTGTTTTTGTATCATTTGATTCAGTTTTTTGTATTAGGTCATAAATTCATTGAGTTATTATAGCATTCACTTTATTTTTATTTTTGTATAAATTCAAAGGACACAAGTGCAGTTTTGCTGCATGTATATATTGTGTCCTGGTGAAGTGTGGGTGTTTAGTGTAACCATCAGGTGATGTACATAATGCACATTATGCCCAATAAGTAATTTCTTATCCCTCACCTTTCTCACCCCCTTCTACCCTCCCACTTTTTTCAGTCTATGGTGTCTATTATTCCACACTCTATGTCCCTATGAACACATTAGTTAGTTTCCATCTGTAACTGAGAACATGCAGTATTTGACTTTCTGCTTTTGAAAGATTTCTGGTTGCAACATTCCATGTTACTGCAAAATATATTATTTCATTCTTTTTTATGGCTGAGTAGTATTCCATTGTGTATGTGTATACACATATATATATACACATACATGTATATGTACATATATATATATATATATCTAACATGTTCTTTAATTTCCAGCCATTCATTGATGAATACTTAAGTTGATTCCATATCTTTGTTATTGTCAATAGTCCTGTGATAAACGTATGAGTACAGGTCTATTTTTAATACAGTAATGTATTTTCCTTTGGGTAGATACCCAGCAATGGAACTGCTGAATTGAATGGTAGTTCTATTTTTAGTTATTTGAGAAAACTTCGTATTGTTTTCCATAGAGAGTATGCTAATTTATATTTCTACCAACTATGTATAAGCATTACCTTTTCTCTGCAACTTTGCTAACATTTTTTTTGGCTTTTTAATGATAGCCATTTTGACTAGAGTAAGATAATATATCATTATGGTTTTAATATGCATTTATCTGGTGCCTAGTGATGTTGAGTATTCTTTCTATTCTTTTGGCCATTGTGTGTCTTTTTTTGAAAAATGTCTATTCATATCCTTCACTCACTTTTTTAATGGGGTTATTTTGGCATTTTTTGTTGTTGTTGACTTGTTTGAGCTTCTTGTAAATTCCGGATATCAGTCCTCTGTTGGATTCATAGTTTGCAAATATTTTATTGCATTTTTCAGATTATTCACTCTGTTAATTATTTCATTTTATTGATCATTTTCAATACAGGTCTGGCATATACTGAGAACTCAGAAAAGTTATATTGAGGAGTTTAAAAACATAACGAGACTGCTCACCCTGCCAGTTGACTACATAATTTCTCTCATTACTGAAATTTTCAGGGTTTTTTTTTTTTTCTTACTATTAGGTCTACTTTTTTCTTATACCATCAAAATGCAGTTTTATCTTCTACTGCCAGAAATATTTTATCATACCGACTGTGATTTCACATTGTGTATCTACTTACCCCTAACCCAAAGCCTTGTCTTATATATTACTTTTTTTTTTCTATTCATACTGGATTCCTTTCCCTAGCTGATTGAATGAGAAGATGCAAAGAAATTAAGACTTTATTCCAGCCAAGAAAATGGTTAGGCAGAAGCCAGGAAGTCATTGGGTATACCACAGAAAATTAAGGCATTAAGAACTTAGGTAAATTGACAATAGTCATTTTAACTTCAGTCACAATGGTTTAAGGTTGTGTGTTCTTAGGTAAATAATTAAGCGCCAGCTATAATTACACATTGTGGGCCCCCAAACACAAACTAAGGTAGAAATGCTTTAAAGATTGGAGAAAGAAGAAAAAAAGGGCTAAATCAGTAATTTTGTCTTTTAGCATGGAGAAAATATAAAAATCTAGATTTAAGAAAGTAATATCAGGAAGCAGTTATCCTCACATGAAAGAATTAAGTTTTATTTTCAGTGGGACTTATCTACTGCTTTAACTATTTATGCATAGATTAGACAACTGGCAAAAATGTAGGGCTGACAAAACTTAAAGTAAGGTGTTAGAAGTCATTTTCCCTCCAATATGAGACTGGAAACCAGTGGGCATTGGGAAAACACAAGTGGCCACGTAAATTCTTTTAGATATACATCTCTTGTTCCAAGAAAAAAAAAAAAGAGTACTGCTAGAAATCTGCTAGAGATGCCATTACACAAACCAATGGTAATTATAAAGTCTGATGATGACAAAATGAATTTTAAAACAAATTTAAATATTAAAATAAGATTTATTCACCCACCAAAATTGATATTTGAAAAAGGATGACAGCTATCTCTGAGAATATATGAGCTGATATTTGAAAAAGGATGACAGTTATCTCTGAGAATACATGAGAAATGAATAAAGACATGAAACACTTTGATTTATACTATTTTTGATGTAATATCTGATTAATAGAAAATATAATCATAAATCCAGCAACCCACTGGGGAACTAAAGCAGTACCAAGAGTAACAATAATTTTGAAGCTCACTGCATAATATTTTCCAGTCCCATCTTCCTCTCTTCCCTCAAGAGGGAATCAACAGCCTGAAATACATGTTCATCATCTTTGTGATTTAAGATGGTATTTTATGACAGATGCACATATATTTTAACATACATTCTTTATTTTTGCTTAATTTTTAACATTGCTAAGATTGTATTACAACATACATAGTCACTTTTTATTTGATTTTTTTCCTCAATCTTTATTTTTAAGATTGCTCCATGGTGTTCAAGGTAGTTTGAATTTATTCATTTTATCTCATAAATAATCATCTAATGTGTAAACCCATAAAACAAATGTATTCATTCTTCTGTTACTAGACTTTGGAATGTTAACAGATTAATTTTTCCCCTATTGAAACAATTTTGGACTGCCACTAATAAGCATTGCAGGATAATTTGTCCCATATTAGGCCTCAAGTGTAGACTAATTAAAAAAAAAAAACAAATAAAACATATGGAGCATTTGTTCTCATATATTGGATAACAGGCATTGCAGGAATGCAATCCCCCAGAGAATGTTTAAAAAATGAACTTGACCATTATCCTAGTGTTTTTCCAGGAAAATTTTTATCAGAAACTGACCCAGAAAGGAGAAACTCAAGATGATCATAATGTCACAGAGATGAAAGGACAGAGAGGGAGAAGATCAATAAAGCTGAAGTGACTGAAATTTATAGGGGAAGTAACAGAAATAGAGGAGTTACAAAAGAACAACTTCTAGGCATCTGCATTGGGATCTCATTGAGTATTTGAACAAATACTAAGCTATGAATGCACAGGGTGAAAAACTAAGAAAAACTAGTAGAGAAGGAAAAAGCTACAGAAGACCTAAAAAACAAACAAACAAGAACTAAATACTGAACTGGGTTGAGAAATCTTCAAACTCCAGTTAACCAGAGAAATACAACCTCATTGAACACATGGTTCATTCAGTAGAGACTGAAAAAAAAAAAAAAAAAAAAAAGATCAGGCCATAGGAGTAGGGTTAATCTAACTCTAAAATAAAAACTAGTGTAAACTCACCCTAAAAAAAGATGGCAAACAAGTTTCAGAAGGATTAAGCTAAACCGCAAGTAAATTAGCTGCATGCCAGAAAGTAATTGCCAGTGATTAAAGGACAAAAACAAAATTCAGAGACCTGACCATGTGAAGCCCCTAATAAAAACTGCTAAAAATGTGAAAACAACAAAAAGAATATAAGGACTATAAACAGGAGATCAATGAAATCAGTCGATCAGTCAATAAAACATTCAAATCACTCAATATAACAATCCCTGAAATATCAGAAATGTTGGAATAAACAAAAATACGTATTTTAAAACAGCTGTTATGAATATGGTTAGTCATTGTGATGGCTAATTTTAGATGTCAACTTGATTGGAATAAGGGATACCCAGATAAATTGTAAAGCATAATTTTTGGCTTTATCTGTGACAGTGTTTCTAGAAGAGATTGTCACTTGAATCAGTAGATTCAGTAAGGAAGAATTACCCTCATCAGTGTGAGTGGACATTGTCTAATCCACTGAGGACACATATAGAATTTTTAAAAAGAAGAAAAGAGAAAAGGATGAATTTGTGCTCCTTTCTGCAGCTGGGACATCCATCTTCTCCTACCCTCAGACATTAGAACTAAATTTTCTTGGGCCTTTAGACTTGGGGACTTATATCAGTGGCCCCCAACTTCTCAAACCTTCAACTTTAAATAAATTTACACCATCAGGTCCCCTGGTTCTTCTTTGGACTCCAACTGGATTACACCAAAATCCTTCCTGGTTCTTCAGTTTGAAGACAGCATATTGTGGGACTTCTCAAACGCTATATAATTGTGTGAGCCAATTCCCATAATAAATACATATATGTATAAATCCATCTCTTGTTGGTTCTGTTTCTCTGGAGAATTCTAATACAGTCATTTAAAGGAAAACATCGATATAATTAAGAGAGAAACAGAACTATCTTTAAATATAAAACTTTTAGAATAAAAAGACTGAAGTAAAAAAATTTACTGGATTGGATTTATAGCAGATTAGACACTGCAGAAGCAAAGATCAATGAATTTGAACATAGAGCAATAGAAACTTTGTAAAGTATGATATATAAGGAGAAAAGAAATGGAATTATAGCTATTGCTTAGCGGAACAATTAGTTACATAACATATAACAAGCTTAACAAGCTTTAGTCTCAGAAGAGAGGGATAGACTGAAAAAAGTTTGAAGAATATAAAAATATATTATCTATATTGTTGTAAAACTTAACCCTACCTGATCTCCAAAGCTCAATGAAATACAAGTAAAACCAAAGAAAAATACAGGAAGATACAACATAATCTAAATGATGAAAAACAATTTAAGAGATTCTTAAACAGTTCACATGGAGTTATATATCCAGTGCAAATATTCTTTAAAAAATTAAATACATTTATTCTTTTTAAAATAAAGACTTTTTTAGCTAAAATAATTTGCTGCAGCAGACAACAGTACAAGAAATGTTAAGGAAAATTATTTAGGTTGTAGGAAATGTAATACTGCTTAACAAATCCACTCTTCACAAAAAAAAAAAAAAAAACCGCAAGAAATGTTTTTAAAATATATGTGTACATATAAAATATATTTGCCATTTTTTATTTCTAATTTCAATTTCTACTTGTTTTGTAAAGAAAAAATATAATAACGAGTTAGAGAGTTTATAAAGCACATAGAAATAATGTGTATGATAACATTATTTGTAATGTGTAAGTATAATATGGTCAGATACATATTGCAAACCTTACAATAGTAAAACACATAGCACAGAAAACAAAAGGCTGTTTTAAATAAACTAATATAAGACTGAAATAAAATGTTAACAACTAATAAAAAAAGAAAAATTATATGAAAACTTACAGGATAGACAGAAAATGTATACTTAAACGCTATACTTAAACCCAGCCACAGGTAATTATATTAAACATAAATTCACAAACCAAACCAAAGACACACATTGTCATGGCTGGATTAAAAACAAGATCTTATTATATACTGTCTTCAAGAAATCAACTTTAAAAATAATTGTTTTTTACATATGAATATACATATGAAAAGCAAAATGACTAAAAAGATATACCATGAAAATCCTCATCACAGGAAAGCTTAAGAGAGTATCATAACATCGAAGTATACTGCACTAAGTGTTGCCTAAAGACAATAATGAACATTTTACAATAATAAAAAGTTGAACTTCACAAGAAGACTTTCAAATCCAAAATATATATGCATCTAGTAACAGAACTTTAAAATGTATGAAGCAAAAGCTGACAGTATTTAAGAGGAAATTGACATTTCACAATAATAGCTGGAGATTTTAACACCCTTCTCTAGTAATTTATCATTTACAAGAACAGCAGAACAGAAAATCAGTAAATAACCTTCTTCTTCAGTAATTTATCAATTAAAGAAGAACAAGAAGACAGAAAATCAGTAAAGTACAGAAGACATGAACACAGCTATTAACCAACTTGACCTAATTGATATTTAAAGAACTCTACCAACCAACAACAGAATACACTTATCAGCACATGGAATATTTATCAAGATAAATTATGTGTTGGGCCATAAACCAAGTCTTATTCTTAATAAAAGACTAACAATTAAGAGTTTATGTTCTATAATTGCAACAAAATTATGTATCAGTAACAATATTTTTAAAAATCAAATATTTAGAAATTTAAAACATACATCCAAATAACAAAATAAGAAGAAATTACAAAAAGGAAGCAGAAAATATTTTGAGCTAATTAAGAATGAAAACACAATATGTGTTTGATATAGTTAAAACAGTGCTTACAGGTAAATTTTTATCATTTAAAAGGGAAAATTCAAAACTTAATTATCTAGCCGTCTACCTTAAACAAATGGAAAACATAATCAATTTAAGCTCAAAAATAGTAAAAGAAAAAAGATTAAGTAGTAGGTATCAATAAAATTAAAAATGGACCTAGAACATGGAAAAGTAAAACTCAAATTTCTTTTTTTAGAAAATACTAATAAAGAAATGCAAACCAAAACCACATTGAGATACCATCTCATACCACTTAGAATGGTGATTATTAAAAAATCTGGAGACAACAGATGCTGGAGAGGATGTGGAGAAATAGGAATGCTTTTACACTGTTGGCAGGAGTGTAAATTAGTTGAACCATTGTGGAAGACAGTGTGGTGATTCCTCAAGGATCTTGAAATAAAAATTCCGTTTGACCTAGCAATCCCATTATTGGTTGTATACCCAAAGGATTATAAATCGATCTATTATAAAGACACATGCACACATATGTTCATTGTGGCACTGTTCACAATAGCAAAGACTTGGAACCAACCCAAATGCCCATCCATGATAGACTGGATAAAGAAAATGTGGCACATATACACCATGGAATACTATGCAGCCATAAAAAAGGATGAGTTCATGTCATTCATAGGGACATGGATGAATCTGGAAACCATCATTCTCAGCAAACTGACACAAGAACAGAAAACCAAACACCGCATGTTCTTACTCACAAGTGGGTGTTGCGCAATGAGAACACATGGACACAGGGAGAGGAACATCACACACTGGGATCTGTTGGAGGGGCGGGGGCAAGGGGAGGGATAGCAGGAGGTTAGGAGATTGGGGAGGGATAACATTAGGAAAAATACCTAATGTGGATGATGGGGGGATGGAGGCAGCAAACCACTATGGCATATGTATACCTATGTAACAGTCTTGCAAGATCTGCACCTGTACCCCAGAATTTAAAGTAAAATTTTAAAAAGACCAATAACAACAACAAAAAATATTAATAAAACTTATAAACATCAGAAATAAGATAAAATTCAAATAACCAGTATCAATCATGAAAGAGAAAATATCACTATATCTCTATCCTAAAGCATTTAAAATACAGGAAGGCAATGTTAATTGACAACATTTAATTTCACAAGTAGGTCAAATAAACAAGATCCTTAAAAGAAATAATTTTTATAACTGGCCCAATAAGAAATAGAAAATATGAATTTTCCCATATCAATGAAATTAAATTTTTAATTAAAAACCTTTATACTATAAAAAAAAAAATTCAGGCCTGGTTAGTTTCATTGATGAATTCTATCAAACATGTAAAGAAGAAATTACATAGCATACCCAACCAACTTGGATTTATCTCAGGAATGCAAAGTCGTTTTAACTATTAAAAATCAATTTGTATGATTTGTCACATGAATAGAGTAAAAGAAAATCTTACATTCGTTTTAGTTAATACAGAAAAAGCATATAACAAAATCAAATATACATAATGAAACTGTCAAATATGTAGGATTGTAGGGCAACTTTCTCATCTAGGAGAAAGGCACTTATAGAAAGTCAGTATTCAGCATCATAATGGTAAGAGACTAAACTATTCCCCCTTTCTTTTTATCTTATCACCACTTCTGTTCCACACTTAATGAGAGTCCTGATCAGTATAGTCAGGCATTAAAAATAATAATTACAGCTTTGAGATGCTAAAGGAAGAAATAAAACTGCCTCTGCTTGCAGATGGCATAGATGTGGATGTGTATTTTCAGGGCTGTACAACAAAAGCCCTAAAATTAAAATTTCGGGATAAACTAAACAAAATGTGCACCAGACCTGTACATTGATAATTGCATAACATTTCTGAGATAAATGAAAGAATACCAAATTAAATAAGGGAATATACTGTGTTCATGGAATACAAGACTCAATAGTGTTTACAAGTCAATTCTCTCAAAATCGATATATGGATTTAACATAATTGAGTTAAAATCCCAGCATGCTTCTATTTTTGTAAAATTTAGCAACCTACTTCTGAAATTACATGAAATTCAAAGCACATGAAATAGCCAAAGGTGGAAAAAGAAACAACCTTGGAAGACTTACACTACTTAATTTCAAGATTTACTCAATAATTATTCTAAAAGTAATGATAATCAAGAGAATTAGACTTTGGCATAAGGATAGGCTTACAGATAGATGTTTTACATTATACAGCTACAATGGAAAAGTCATCTGGCAGATACTTATACAGCTGAACTTTTTTTTTTACCATGCATTCTAGAATTTCTGTGCTTTTACTTACCCAAAAGAATCAAAAATGTACTTTCACAAAATACTTGTACCAAGTTTTATTTATAATAGCCTAAAACTGAGAACAAACCAAATGTCCAACAGTCATGAGGTGTCTGTATAAACAAATTATGGCATATCCATATAGTGATAAACTCCTCAGCAATTAAAAGGAATTAACTATTGATGTACATGACAACTTAAATGAATCTTATAAATCTTATATGGAGAGACAAAAGTCACATTCAAAATATTATATACTGTATTATTCAATTTACATAAAAGTATAAAACTCTTTATTCCTAAATTACGGAACTCAGATCATCGATTGCCTGGGACATGGTTTAGATAATTAGGAAGAGACATGAGGAAGAACTTAAGGTTTAAAAAAATGTTCTATATCCTAATGATCCTGATTGTTCTCATGGTAAAGGCAAGGGTCTGAGAGAAAACAGCACAAAAGACTTAAAGCTACATTATAATGGCCAAAGCGAGTCATAAGGCAAGCCATGCTAAAAGCATGGGTTGGTAGACTCCGTCTTCTAATACTAAGATGTGCAAAATTACATGGCAAGGATGTGAATACAGGCAGTGATGGGGAATTGAGACCCATTTTTTAATTAATCTGCTGTACTCACCAAGGTCCCACATTTTGCATTCTTTCTATTCTGTTTTCATTTATTCTCCCAACAACCTAACCAGTATGTTCCTGAGCTTATCTGTTTCTTCTCATAATTCGATGAATGTAGCTAGTCATAATCAACACACATTTTTAATGTTCTATCTTGTAACTTCTTTTAGAAGCATTTCAGTACCTTTCCAAGCTATCAAGGATGAGAGTTTTACCAAATGTTTTACCACTGCATAGCATGAAACTTCATCTCCTCATTCTCCGCTATGCATTCCTTTCTGTCTTCATCCTCACTGTTCTGGCAATTCCAAATGTTTACTGTCTTGTTATGTCAGTTACCCATTTCCATTTTCATGTACTAAGTTCTATGTTAGTAAGATAATGCTAGAAGGTATAAAACATAAACCATAGAAAGTCTGGAGCTTAGCAAGGTATATATTTATATCTCACTCATGTAACATATGACAGAATGTTATTGGTTGGCATTGGTGAGGTAATAATTTTGTACTTTCCTGTACATAGTCATTTAGAAACTCAGTCCTGCCATTTTCAACCTGTTACTTCAAGATTTGCTCCAGGTATTGATATCAAACTATCCATCAAAAGAAGAGTAGAGATTCATAGATTTTTTAAAAACAATGCTGCTATGCTTTATTGCTAGAAATCATCGTAGCCATCATCAAAAAAAAAAAAAAAAAAAAAAAGTAAACGTATGTGCAGGAGACCAAACTAAAAAATAAAAAATGGATTTGGGGAAGAGACAGCATTTCCAGGCTTTGCTATATTCCTCATTTGTTTGGAAAATTATACTCTTTTTTTCCTACCATTTTATTATTTTGCCATTAATTTCACCATTTATTTCTGAAATCAAAAGCTCATCAGTATCTTAACCACCTTCCTCTCCAAAATGAAAGAACTTTAACTCAACATTACCTTTTTTTAATTACATGCTCTTTTTGGTCAGTATTTTGTGCTCTCTCCCTTTTTATATACTCACATTGTTTTTATTCCTGTTGTTATTACTATTGTTTGTATTTTTTTCTTACCACTTCTTTATTGCATCTTTAACTTTCTTTCTGGAGTGATTTTTCTTATTCTTAGAGTATGTATCCTTTAGTAATAGTTTGTTGGTGAAAAACTGGTTCAGTTGTTATAGATCTGTTATCCTTATCTCTTTTTGCACTCCTAAAGAAAAATTTAGAGGAGACAAAATGATAAGTTTATAGATCATTTTCCCCTCTCTCCCACTATATTGAACATAATTGTTCCAACATCTTTTCCTGCTTCCATTGCTGCTGCTGAAAAGCCAGTACGCGTGCTCATCATTGTTGTTTTATAAATTATCAGTCTTTCTTTCTGGCTAATTTTAATATATGTCATTGGTGTTCTGTGGTTTTAGTCATGCTTTGTATGTACTGTGTTTCTTGTGTTTATGGATTCATGTCCTTCATTTTAGGAAAATTTTATGCTGAATTCTTTTCAGATATTACATAGTCTTCTCTCTTTCCCTCTCTCTCTTGTATCTTTCTCTCTTTGTCTATATCTATCTATTATCTTGGAGTGGATTTATGTTATACCCTCTAGCTGTTTACTACATCTCTATTAACTGACGCCTATATTTATATATTTTCGGTCTCCCTTCCTCTCAGTGCTTAATTCTGTATATGAAGCTCTAATCTACCTACAACTTTTGGAAATATTCTTTCCACCTATGTGTAATTTGATGTATAACTCAGCCATTGAGTTTTATGTTTATATGATTATATTTTTGTTTTTAAATTTCTATTTTATTTTTAATCTGCATATTTACTTTTGTCTTCCTTGATCATTTTTAATCCACGATTATTTTTACTACAGTTTTATTGCTGTGAACATTCAATATGAAGTTACGTGC
This sequence comes from Sapajus apella, assembly GCF_009761245.1. Taxonomy (NCBI): domain Eukaryota; kingdom Metazoa; phylum Chordata; class Mammalia; order Primates; family Cebidae; genus Sapajus; species Sapajus apella. The sequence continues at coordinate 2,172,630 of NW_022436974.1, read as the reverse complement.
CATTCTGTATTTGTGATTCTGGGATAACTGAACATGAACAATAAATTGAAGCAACAAAATCAAAAAGTAAAATTCCATTATTAAAAAACACAGATTACCAAATATAGTTTTCCAGTCAAAAATTAAATCTAACCATTTGCCATTTAGAGGAAATCAGATTAAAATAAAGTGACATACCATGAAAAAAAATAATAAACCTAAAAATAATAGGATAAATAGGCAAGGAGCATGAGATTAACAGAGTATTTTTTAAAGAGATAATTTAAAGCAAAAATATTACATTAGAAAGAGAGTCATTGTATTTGGTAAAGGAAAATTAAAACTATAAAAATAACTTTCATAAACATGTATTTCCAGAGAGAAAATTGATCAAAACACAAAACTTTTAGACATATAGGAAGATGCTGGTAGTAATGATAATAGTGGGGAATTGACACCTATTGCAGTCTGAGAGATCAATTATGATGAAAATACAAAGGACAGAGAGAAGTGTTTTTGTGGAGGGGAGGGGTGAGTAAGCAAACTCCAGGGCCCTCTTTACTGCTTCAGGCAGACCACTTTGCATCTATTGATATGGATTTTTTTATTTTATTTTAGTGTACGAGGATTTCACAAGAGATAGATTGTTCTAAAATTATTAAAAACACAAAAACAATATCTGAATGACCATTAACAAAATCTATTTAAAAGCTAATTTATGATCATCTATCATAAATAAAATAGACTTTTTTTTCATAACATGGAACTTGCACCAAAAATGAATTCTGTATCTGACTACACAGATTGACTAAGCAGGTTCCAGAAAGTAGAAACTATGTATCACTCTGTGTATCAATACATAGCACGTGTAGCTATACCTTTTATATAGCAGAAAAGATAGTCATATGATTTTATTATTAACCATGAATAATAATTATATTGATCATTCAACTCAAAAAGTTAAAGTATAATATAAATGCACTTGTTGGAAAAGAGGAATTAGTAAATTACAAAACAGAAACTCATGAATTAAAACAAGTAACAAAAACTTAAAATTCTTGTTTTAAAGACCAATAAAATAGACAAACCTCTGACATAGCCAATCATTTAAAAATTATTATATCTAAAATTTATTAGGTGTTTCCAATTTGCCATGTATTTTACTAAGTAATTTATTAATTTATCAGAATTTATCTCAATCTTCAAAATAGTATTTTTGACAATCATTCATTTCTTTCATAAGCATTTATTAACAATATACCAAACATTATATGAGGCACTCAGGACATACTGCTAAACAAAATTCCCCTGCCCTAAAGGTATTTGCATTTTGGAGGAATAAATAAATATCTTCATTTTACAGGTGAGAAACAAAATTTAGAGAACTTAGGTAAATTTCCTAAGGTCACATAGCATCTTTGTGTCCAAATTGTATTTGAACCCAGGTTTCTCTGAATGCCCATGCTCCTAACCAATATGTAATGCTATCTCTGTGGGGACAAATACAGAAAACATATTCATACCATATGAATTATAAAGAATATACAACAACCATCATTATATTATTGTAAAAGGTTTTTTGTTTTGGTTTTTTGTTTTTTGTTTTTTTGCCTGTTATTTGCCAGACACTTTGAATCTTTCAAGGTTCACAACTACTCTCTGACATAAGTAGTAGTATTTCCACCTTATGTTACAATTGAGGAAACTGAAAAAATGAAATGTTAAGTAACTTGTAGTTGCAGAGCTACCTCTATACCCAATAAATCTGGCTGTGGAACCCACAATTAACTACTAGAATGTGTAACTACCTGAGATTGAGAGACTGTTTTAAACTAAACAATTACTATTTGTATAACTTGCTGTTAAAACATTGAAATTATGAATGATAGTTGATATTCTAGTGAAATGTGAATTGCCAAAGTTGGCTTAACCAGAAATTTAAACAATATAGTCAAGGAAAATAAAGTCAAAAAAACTAATTCCATTGATGGTGGCAGACGCAGGTAACTTTGTAAGAATCCTATCAGTATTTGAAGGCAAATATAATTTCCCTACAATTTAAGTTGATACAGAATATAGGAAACAGGAATATTCTGGTTTGTTTACCAGTCACTCATCATTATGGTACTGTATCTGTCAAAGTTATCTGTAAACAAACTATGACTCACCAGTGAATAAGCTCACAAACAACCTTAATAAGCTACAGACAATCTCGCCTTTAAATATATGCAAAAATTCTAGCATCTATTAAAATAATATGTCATAGTGGTGTAAAAGATATTCCAAAATGTAAGGTTCATGCTTTCTGGATATTGAATACATGTGCTTATACCAACAAGCAAAAATTGCCAACTCCTTAATCCAGCAACTTCAGTTTTATGTCTTACTCAGAAGCAATAAAGCAGAAAGGTATTCCAAGATAGATAAGAGTGTTTATCATAATGTCATTTATAATAGAGAACACTGTTATCAATCCTATAGGAAAAATAAAAGAAAACTATCTTACACTTAACAATTATAATCCACGGTAGATAGTTACAAGAGACATAAGTAAGATACACAAAGCATTTTGTTATTTAAAAGAAAAAATTCTAGCTGGCTGTATAAATTAGGACTTTGCTGAAGAGGAGGCATTTAGGACAGGTCTCAAAGGATGAGTAGCATTTTAACAGATATGACTGGAAACACAGAGGGATGTGTTTCTGGGTCAGGAAACCTGGAAAGAAGTAGTGAGAAATCAAACTGAAAAAGTCACCTGGGTCCAAAGCATGAAGTGTATTAAATAGAAATAGTACTAAATAAATCAGTGGAACAGAATTGAGAAGCCCGAAACAGATTCAAGTATGTGGGAACAAATTATATGACAAAAGCAACATTTTAAATATTGTGGGAAAAGGAGTTTTACTTATTTAATGATGCTGAAATAATCAGTTACATTCCCTATCTCATACCAATAAACAAATATTGTCTAGTTGCATGAAAGATCCATAGAAAATGCTACCAAAAATACTTCAGAAAATACTGACAAGCTTAGGTTTGTAGATAATTTTCTAAACAAGAAAAAAATCAGAAGTCAGGAAGGAAACTATAGACACGTTTCTTTTTTCCCAAAAAATGTTATTAAAATTGTGTTACAGGAACCATCATAAGCTAATTGTACACTGGGGAAGAATAGTTTGATACCCCAAACACAAATAACTCTGAGAAATTAAAGAACACAGATAAGCAAATAAAAAGCTAGCAAAATAAGAAAAACAACATAAACAAGTCACTGAAATGCAGATGCAAATGGCCAGTAAAATTATGAAAAGATGTTCAACATCCTTAGAGTTTGGGAAAACATTAAATAAGCAATAAAATATTTTTTAACCTATGAATACTAACAAAACTAAGCAGATTCATCAAATGCAATGCTGGCAAGCATGTAGTGAAACAGTATCACATACAGCTAGTGCTCGACTTACGACCACAATTGGTTCCGACAGACCGGTCGTAACACGATTTGGTCGTAAGTTGAGTAGGCTATGTGTACAGTACTGTGAAATGATGTTATAAAAATCTTTAAGTCATATTTTATCATAATTTTCTTTCATTGTTATATATCATAATTTTCTTTGTTCATTTTATGCCATTTGTATCATCTCTACACCATTTTGTTTCTTATTTTTACATTCTTCAGGTTTAAGTAAAACACTGCATTACCAGTACAACTGGTTTAATATTTGCAAAACATACAAAATTACAAAATACAGGTGCATACAAAAATACAAAATACAAGTGTAAAAAATACCACAGGAAACATTTTCCCAATTGCAAAACATATCAAAATATATAAACATGTATGAAACATTTTATTGGCCGTTTTTGAATTTGATCTTCCATCCAAATATATAGCAATTTCTCCATTTCATGGATGGGCCCGCTTCGTTGCATTGTTATAACTGTTGATCGCATGGGTGCAGACCTTTCACAGCTTCACGAATTCTTTCGTTATCTTTTAAAATTGTCGGCACAGTCGAGTGTGATAACTTCGTATCACGTGCGATCACATTCACTTTCTTTCCTCCTTCGTACTGCTTAATTACCTTCATTTTCGTGTCGAGATCGATGGCCTTTCTTTCCTTCTTGGCAGGCTAAGGTGTAGACAAAGACAATTTCCTCTTGGTAGACATCTTGGGAGGGGTTTGATGAAAAATATCCAAGACACAAAACACAAATTGCTCTACCGAGTCTGGGATAACAGTTGAAATGGTGCACGCGGAGATGGTACTGCTGCCGGAAGCTGGTCCGCACTGTCTTACGCCCAGCTGGGCAATGTTTGCGCTGCCAGACGCGGAGCAGTCGTGGCTAGCGATTGTGGTCGTAAAGTCGAATGGTCGTAAGTTGCGTAGGTCGTAAGTCGATCAATACCTGTATTACCAATAGGTAGGGAAAGTACTACTATATTACTGAAAAACAATTAGACAGTACTTATTAAGATGAAAAATGTGCATGTCCTTTGATCTGTCAGACCCAGTTTTGTGAATGACTGCTAGAGAAAATACAATACTACATGAAATATGTGCAAGGTTGTTTATAGCAGGATTGATTTTTAGTGATTAAGAAAAGAAAAATCAGGCAGGGCATGGTGGCTCATGCCTGTAATTGCAGCACTTTGGGAGGCCAAGGCAGGCAGATCACTTGAAGTCAGGATTTCGAAACCAACCTTGCCACATGGTGAAACCTCATCTTTATTAAAAATACAAAAATTACCCGGGCATGATGGCAGTGTGCCTGTAGTCCCGGCTACTCAAGAGGCAGAGGCGGGAGAATTGCTTCAATCTGGGAGGCAGAGGTTGCAGTTACCTGAGATCACACCACCGCATTCCAGTCTCACCAACAGAGCAAGACTCTGTCACAAAAAAAAAATAATAATAAAACTAAAATTTTTTTAAAAAGAAACAGAAAAATACTGCAGCTGTGTTCAATGTTTACCTACAAGAGGACAGTTGATTAAAGCTGGTACATCTATACAATGAAATAATATGCAACTATTAAGCAGAATAAGGCAGGCAAATATTTACTGAATATGATCTTTTAATAATAAAATAGCAAATATACAAAATTTATATTTTAAAAATAAAAAAACAAAAATAACTCATTATATGTGTGAACATATACTTCTTGGAGATGAAGTGGGAGATTATGTGTACATTGTATTTGCTATTTGGCCAGAAAATAAGATTTGCAGGGTTAGCAGCAAGAAAAGTTTTTAGTTTACTTAATTCATAACCCTTTTGTTTGACTCATTGCAATAAGCAGATATTAGTAGTTTTACCAATTTATTTGTCATTTACAAAAATATAACAATGTTTTTAAAAATAAACCATAATTGGTTACAATTTGTATTGTCTTTGAATTACTTTCCTGAAATATGAGAGAAAAGGAAACTATCTTTGTATAATCTAACTATTTACCAGACAACCCACATGGAAAGTGAAGTATATCAACCAGCACATGGTCCTTAATTGTGATTATATTTTATTGCACTCAGCCTATTCAGTGCCTAAATTACCAGATAACCGAATCTGTGTTCCTAACGGTGGAAAGTGTATTAACAGTATTTTTGTTCCCTGTCGTAGCCCTGTTCCAACAATCACATGGATGAAGGTTAATGGTTATATTCCTAGTAAGGCACGTCTGCGGAAATCTCAGGCAGTGCTGGAAATACCGAATGTACAACTGGATGATGCAGGCATTTATGAGTGCAGAGCTGAAAACTCACGTGGAAAAAATTCCTTTCGTGGACAATTACAAGTATACAGTAAGTGTTTTCAGCAAAGCATGATTGCTCTAGTCCCAAAAGTCAAACTAAAAGTGGAAATTAACTTTAACTATTGTTTGTTAAATCCATAAAAACCAAATAATAATTTATAATCATACTTCTTTTGTAGGTAAGGCATCATGTAAAGTTACCCTACACAAAGGCATGATTTAAATTATAAATGAATGGGGAATTCTCAGTGTCTTTGTATAGCATACAGAATTTATGTCCTTAAAAATGAGCTATTTTCCTGGCACCAGCACTACCCTCTGATAAGCTAAAAATCTCAAAAAACTTATTAGCTTATTCGAGAACTTGGCCAGAATCAGAGTTTTCAATCTATTATCCATCAACCAAATCCTTCCCAGGTGCCATTTTTTGTAAATGATGTTTGAACAAAGTCACACCCACTTGTTTACATATCACCTGTATCAGTTTTTGCCTGGAAATGGCAGAATTAAATACAGACGGAGACCAGCTGACTTACAAAGGCTCAAATATTTGCTGTTGGGCGTTTTTCAGAATAAGTTTACTGAGCTGTGGTCTAAATTAATATATCTGTATGATAAATAAGCCCCTACAGCCTGCAAGTGTTTATATTGTCCCCAAATGCCAGTCAACTAGGTTATGTCTAAGAATCAGGAAAATCGGTTTCAAAAGTTGTTATAGTCTCATCTTCTAAAGTTAAAAGTTGTTTGCACTTTCATATTTGACTTACAATATATGTAACAGGCAAGTTAGGGTATTCTCATTTTTAGATGAAGTCACTAAAAAGAAGAAGCAATAGGCTAGAGCATTGACATAAGCAAATACTGATGCTTCGAATAGACAGTTTTCCAAATTTCATGTTGGCTGATTCCTCCAGGAAACTATGACTGTCCCTGTATCTCAAGATCAGTTCTAAAAGCTCGATGCCCTTTACAGGAACTCCTAAAAAGTATTTTAAAATATTAATATCTGAATTCAGCCCGTCTTCCTTCATCTTTAACAACTCCTTTAGGAATTTAGCACGCTAACCAAATTGATTATGCATAGCACATTTTATCCATTCATTCACTGATAAAGTTAATGTTTGTTAAGTGCCTCCTACTGTTCTGCATTCTAGTAATAGAGCCTTGAAGTAACTCATGATCCACTGGACTAGATCAAAACCAGACCCTACACTAGAGGGGAACATTCTGTGTGCAGTGATAAGGGCATGTGAAAGGACTATGGGAATACAGAGCCTACTGCATTCTACTCAGAGAAGTCAGGGAAAGCTTTAGAGAGGTTAGGTAAAGGCTAAACAGAGGAACACATCCTGGAAGAAAAGGACATAGCCATTTGAAAATTTCTACAATTGAAATATTAGCACTGGTTTGTTTTTAGGCCATGAATATTATATTTGGGTGAAATCCACAAAGTTTATAACCATTCATAATTCCTTATACAGATGATGAAGACAGTTCTCTAGTCATAGGGGAAAAAACAGTTGTGTGCCCCAATGGAGCAAAGATTACTGTTAAAAACATGGTGATTTTATTCTCACAGCAACGGTTTGAAGTATTACCATCCCTCTGTTCAGATCAAAATCTGGTACTGAAAGACAAGTGTTCAACCAGAACTTTACTACTGAAAGTCACAAATAATGTAAAGCATGCTTGTTACTCTGAAGGCTTTCAGAGGAAAATACCATTTCTCTGTGTTCTGAAGAATGGCCGTCACCTAAATAGAATTAGATTGTGTGTTCTGGGGACTGAGGCTGTTACACAGCACAACTCTCCTTGCTCCTCCCTTAACCCCACCTACTTAATTCATAGATAATGATGACTGTTGCCAGAAATATAAATAAATAAATAAGAAAATGCTTTCACTCCATATTACTGGTATGCATTTTAGTGAAAAAGTGCTACTTAAACAACCTGGGCTGTCCTTGTCATGCACTGTAGGCCAGCTGGGAAAACACATACCTGCCCAAAGTTTGCATCACTTTGAATAGAAAAAAAAAAAAATCTAGATTGTTCCTTAGAGAAACTGGGCCAGCTTGGCCCAGTTAGCTACTTGGCATATATTTGTGACAGGTGGGGAAGATATCTTGAGAGCATGTGAACTCTTACTTTAGCCCATGTTTAGGGTGGCTTCCTACCAACCTCTATCAGGAGGCCATACACCTTGCTTTGTCCTAGAAAATCCCACTTTGCATCTGTTGCCCTGGGACAATTATGAACAGTGTCCTATTTCACTTCTAAAAGTATCTCAGTGGCCAGGTGCAGTGTCTCAGACCTGAAATTTTAGTACTTTGGGAGGCCGCGGCAGCTGAAACTGTCTCTAAAAAAAAATACAAAAAATTATCTCAGCATGGTGGTGCACTCCTATGGCCCCAAATACTCTGGAGGCTGAGGTGGGAGAATCACCTGAGCCCAGAAAGTCAACACGGCAGTGAGCCAGCCTGGTGAGACCCTGTCTCAAAAATATTACAAATAAAAAATAAAAGTATCTCAGTTATCTTGCATTCATCCAACTTTTGTACTTTTAAAACTGTCATGTTTGACATGAGGGCTTTCCTCCCCATACAATTCTGTAAAATGTAGATAGGATCTTGGCCATCATTTCCACCTAACTGGCAGTAGATATGGAAAGCATGATGAATGGATGTTGAACTGTATGCATGGTTTATATTTAGAACCTCTCAATAAAATGTATTAAGCTCTGTAATTGGAGCTATATCTGTTAGAAGTATAAGCTACCCTTTTTATCCAAATGGTCAATATACACAGAGTACTGAAAACATGATCTTTCCTGTAGTACAGGTTTTTCTTGAAAGTGCAATTGCAGGATTGCTTATGCTTAGCTATTAGTTTTAAAAGATGAATCGGGGATAGTCCCTTTTTCTGGTGAAAGCATCATAAAAGTGAGTGCTGTATAAATGATAGACATAAATTTAAGCCATATATTTTACTGTTTTTAACTCGGTGTCTACATTGTAAATATAAAGCAACAAATGATACAACATAAAGAAATCCATGGTAGTTAAATATATTAAAATTAAGGTACACTTACATGGCTAATATAACATAAATAGGCCTTAAAAATAACACTCATAAAAAAGAAATAAAACTAGCAAAAATTAAAATATAAAATTTTGGAAATAATTCAAACCTTAGAATAATCTGCATAAATATTCCACTTAGTATACCTTTCTTGATAATAGAATTTTCATGGGATAAGTCATTTCTTTGGTTATTTCTGTCCCCTCTAGATTCTGATGATTGACTAAAAGAGCTGGTTTTGACTCATCATACACAATTTTGTTTTTATATTTCTAATAAAAGTGGAACTCTTGCTTGGTAAAGTTCTCAGTTAAAAAGAAAAGGAATGAAAAAATGACAAGAAATGAAGAACAAAGTAAGGAGGGAAGGGGTAATTGAAGGGTAAAAGTTGGAGGCAGGAAAGAAACACCATTTAAGCAGTTTTATATTATAAGGAGTTCTTGAAATGGGAAATATTTTATGTACAAAAAAATCTTATTATATAAAGATGTGTGACCTGTGAGTTTAAATATGTATCATGTTCCCCACCAACTAGTAATTTGTCACTCTATAAAGACAGTCGCTGTGATCTCTAGACAGGTTATATTTGCTATTTCGACTAGGATTGTATCAGTATTGAAATATACCTGTAACCAGAATGCTTAGAAGAAAAGCAGGTTGCACTGTAGTAAATATCCAGTAAAGGAATACAGTTTCATTTTCACTGTAGAGTGGTGTTATAGATTTCCTTATCTTCATAAAATCTCTGGAAGGTATCCTCACAAATGTTAATGACTTCTATCATCCGTTATTTGATTGTAAGGTCTTTCAAAACAGACTACTTTTTGTGTTTCTTATTTTTTTTTTTTTATCTAGCACTATGAATTCTGTTCAGCACACAATGGATATTTTTATTACGATTCTATACTGTTATAAAGATTAATGCTTAGGTATGCACATCATTTTACAATGTCCACTATGAAAAATAATTGAGAGTCAGGAAAGACTAAGGAACTAACAATTACTAAGAGCTTATCTTCTAGACACTACTATACTACGAGGTGCTTTACATACATTAACTCACAATAACCCTTAGGTATTAGGATTCCCATTGGACAGAGGCGAACCTAGGCCTCAGAATACTAAGGAACTTGTTACCCCAGGACCCATTAATAGCAAATAGTAGAAACAGAATCCAACTTAAACTGGCAATGACACCAGAATTCAGCTCCCACCTCCACCCCCAAGTATAGCATGCTACTTCTCAGTGAGACAATGTGAACCTAGCTAAGGCATGAGACAAGAATGGAATGGAGAACAGATAAGTTCTGCTTACTGTATACTATACTTAACGTTTTATTAAAGATAGAGAAAACTGTGCGATATGTTAATATCGTTGCCATTAGTTTTTATTCTTTTTTCCTTTCTTCAAAATATTGTTTATGTTAGGCATGATCTTTAAGATGTTTTGGATATTAAAATATATTAAAGATTTACTCTAGGAAATGATATAAAATTGCAGATTCCTGGTTAGTAATTTCCTACCCAAAGACAGTTTTCAATCCCGTTTTCTGGAGAAAAATTTCTTGTCTTGAATTCTACTGTTACTATGAAAGTGATGCCAATATGTATATTCACAGTTGCCAGAAAACGAACTTGAACATTACACATGGGCAATGGATTGGTGGGGGGAAGTAATCAATATACATTATCTTCTGTCATCATAGTAGCTCACTGAAACAGGAATTACCATCTGTAGCTTACAACTGAGACTCATTACCGTTAAATAACTCATTCTTAGCCATGTAATAGAGCAAGAGCATGGTAGTACTAGAAATTGAACCCATATTCACCCCCGACTGTATAATATCTCCATTATAACACATTACCTCTCATTGGCCCACAGCTGAGAGTCATAATATTGAAAGTGATCTATGCAGATAAAATATGTTGACTCCTCAATGCCTAAGAGTACAGAAGCAACAGAGGAGGCCGATGACACTTAGCATTTATTAGTAGAGAGTCACAGAATTTCTATGACAAGAGATAATAAGCAAGAGTTTTCTTTATGAACATCTGCTTAGCATTTTATAAAATGGAACCCCGAGACCGATCTGAGCTCAAATGTATTACATAAGTACAGTGTATCTGGTGAGGCTTTAACAGCTCCTGGGTTTAAAGTGCCATATGTCTCTTCAATTTTCCACACCCTAAAATAGGTAGCTTGATAAAAGCTAGATTTTAAAAAGTTATTATGTTTGTTTTAAATGTGGCCCAACCTGTGATTTTTCTTTCCCAGATAGATGACTCTCCATAATGCAGACCACGTCTTGGTGTCTGCTCATCCCATGTTATTATTCAGAAGTCAAAGCCAATGCCCTTTAGTTACTTGCAATCCTCTGCCAAAAAAAAAAAAAAAAGTTTAAACGTAACCTTTTATGTTTCTGATTTTATGTTACCTGTAATTTGGTTGTTTTTGTAAGAATCTTGCAAGTACTGCAATGTCTTTTTCATATCATAGCCTAAGACAAATTATTTCAGGCCTTAATCCAGTCTTTAATTTTTTATTTTAAAAATCTTATCAATAAGTCCATATAGTATAGACCTAGTGGTTGATAAAATATCTTGCAGTGTAAGAAGACATCTATAAAAAGTCAACCTGATCTAGCATTGAACACAACCTACATTTTCCAGCTATTTTGTGAAGGATAGCAATTCATAAATTCCCATAGCCATAATGTTATTAATGTTTATTCAATGATGACATTGAATTTATTTCTCTAATGTGGAGCTTAACTTCACTGTAACATGATCTACAACCCAAATTCCACTTGTATGTATGTCTGTGTGTATGTTTGTGTGTGTATGTATATGCATTTTTGTGCTTATGTATATATTTGGACTTGCTTCAAAGCTTTTATATTAAGTCAATTAACAAGCAGTTTATATATGCTAACTGCATATGGCATCTTAAGAAGCAGCCAAATGACATCACCAAGTTACACTGTTTCAGGATTTTTTTTTTCTATTATACATCATAGATAGAGATAAAGCTACAGACGTATAAATCTTATGCATAACAACATAGCTTGGTACAAAAGATTCACAAACCAGGTACGGTCAGTATTCATAGCAACAAAACATGAAACAACATCCGTCTGTCTTTTGTCTGTCAAGAATTGACAAATTGATAGCATTTTTTAAATTTTGAGGGCAGTGTAACAGGATACTTTTCCTTGTAGAATGATTGGTAGAGTGAATCTGAATAACATTTTAATGGCCTCTCACCCACTAGAGTTTGAGCTAATAGCAAACAGATATGGTGACATATTTATGTTTGTATCCTCAGAGTAAGCATTGTACCTATAATGGTGTCCAAAATAAAAAATCTAAAGAAAGAAAAGAATTAACTCATATTCATATTAATGCCATTAATCATGTTTGATTCCCGTGACAAATTCGTTTTGTAATCAGGACTCTAAATTATGCCACGTTACAGAGTATTCCAAAATATGTTTGAAGAAACATTTTTTCTTCCAATTTCGAATGGATTGTTCTCTCAGATGTCAAATCTGTTTTTATTTGAATATTTTAACAGTTCTTTCTTTTCTAGCTTTTCATTTCTATAACTTTTAAAGATCTATTTTGAATTCCTTCTAAAGGCTCACAGTCACAGTAAATTTAGAGACAGATAAACAGGTGGAGGAAGACAGCGAATCACACTGCCACGTGTGTTCCTATGCAACAATTTTGCATGTTCTTCACATGTACCCCAAAACCTAAAATGCAATAAAATAAATAAATGGGAAAAAAAATAAAAATAAAAAGATAAACAGGTCTAACAAATATCTTAATGAGTTATATGTAGGACACTGTTTTGTCTAAAATAAATTTATGTGTAGAGTCATATCTGCTCTTAATGATCTCACTATCTAGGTGATTGTCCAACTGTAACCAACTAAAATATTTAATAACAACTGAAGTCAGCAACAGAAGAAAGGTAACAAGCTATTACATGAATATTTTCCAAATGAATACGAACTACAGGTGTTCAGAGGAGGTGCACATGACTCTTCTTTGGGGCTGTGATTACATCTTGCTTAATATAGAGTAAATGCTGAATTATTAGTAGAATTAAAAGAGAGAATTGAAGTAGAACATTGTATATAGAGCGAACAGTTTAAATAAAATACAACATGTGTTGAGAGGTAACACACCAGTTTATTTGGCTTACAGGAGTCATGCATAGTATTAAGTATCCTGTCGGAGTAGTGAAGTTTACAGAAAACCCACCTGTAAAAGTGGAGTTTAATATTGTTTGTGTATCTTACCCCTCCTATCAGTGGTTTAGCATATATGACACATAACGACAAAGAGATGATTTCAGAAGGTAGGTACAAAAATCATGATCACTATTTGAAACTCACTATGGTAAGATTTTTGAATGATAGCTTCCAGACTTAGAAGCTGAATCACAGAATATATTATTCCAAGGTCTACAAATCCTGACTATGCTGTGCTGGGGCTTCTAAAGTCCAGAATACATTTGCTAAAAGACCAATAAGGTAATAAAAACAAAATTTCCACTTAGAAACAAGTAACTAACTTTGTGACCTTGGGTAAATTTCTTTAACTCAAAGTTATCTGATTCATAAAATAGGGTATATTTGTTTTAAGGATGAATATTACAGAGATTAATTGAGAATTTAGCTCAGTGTCTAGGACATGGTAATGACTAGGACTAACATTTAACAAATGTGAGTTCTTTCTTGCTCTTTATCCTCCCTTCTAAACTGGCTTTGGCTTGGGACATCTGCTACTCCTTTATAGCCACTATTGTGACATGCATGTGTAGTTTTCTTTATTTTTTAATTTTTCCTTTTTGAGACAGGATCTCACTCTGTCACCCAAGCTAGAATGCAGTAGCATGATCATGGCTCAGTGCAGTTTCAACCCCCCATGATCAAGCAGTCCTCCTGCCTCAACCTTCCAACTAGCTGGGCCCATAGGCATGCACTACCATACCTGGATAATGTTTTTTATTTTTAGTAGAGACAAGGTCTCACTATGTTGCCTAGGCTGGTCTTGAACTCCAGGCTAAAGTAATCCCTCTGCCTTGGGCTGTCAAATTCCATATATTACAGGCAGGAACCACCATGCTGGGCCCAACATGAAGTTGTTTAGCATCTTGTTTCATATGCTCTCCTTTTCCTTGGCAATGACATTAGACCACCTCTACCACAGGAAAAACTCTTTAATGTAAAACCTGGCTGTTTCTGTTCTTAATAGCCTCTAAGCTCAAACAAGGACTATGTAGTATGAGATAAATGAACATACAAATAAATGAATGATCAAAGCCCTCACTAGGACATAGAAATATTTTATAGTTTTGACAAAAATGTTGTTAGAGAGAAATAATAATTTCAGTGCAATATTTTTATATGTATTTCTTTGACTGTTTTGAACAGAATAGTTGTAGAAAAAGAGTCAACATTATTCAACATTTTTTTTTCTTAAAAATTGGCCAGTAGTGGAAAGGAACTTTAACCTGTATCTTAAGATTTCATACAATTACAACAGTATCTCATTCTTCATAAAAGAAATTTTCCTCTGTAACAATTTTGCAAACTTGAAAAAGATTATATTGCAAGAATGTAAATGAAGAAAAATTTTGCACTAAAATCTGGATTCACAAATTATTATTCCAGAGTCATTTGGGATATATATACACATACAAGTTGAGTAGTTACTTTGTAATGCGACCTGGTGTATTTCTACCCGTGTGAATGCTGCCCTGCTACATTGAAAGAGCACTGACTCTAGTACCTGACTTCCTGTTACACCGGTTCAGGTGTCTTGGGGATAATTAAGCCACTTAAACTCAAAAATAAAATAAGAAGACTGAAGACTTTAAAAAAGCATTTTATATCATCACAATATCTTCACTGCTCTCTTTTTGGTACAGTAAATAGAATTTTGTGTGTAATGCAATGCCATCTTCTTCAAAATACCTATGGTGGAATGAACTGCTTTAAAAAAATACATTGAATTTTTCCATGTAAATTTTAAACTTGGTGAAGTGTTTGAGAAATGAAATCATCCTTGTTTACTGCTTACATACTTACAGCCTACCCACACTGGGTAGAAAAACTGAATGACACTCAGTTAGACAGTGGGAGCCCTCTCCGATGGGAATGTAAGGCTACTGGAAAACCCAGACCCACGTATCGGTGGCTGAAGAATGGAGTACCCCTCTTACCTCAGGTACCGCTGGGAGCTATTACCTGTTCTACTGTAATTTTAGCAAGATTTCACACAAGACAAACTAGGCTTCTTTAGTCTTACTGAAAGCTTTTTCCTGTTTCTGATTCATAAAATAGGACATGTTTGTTTTAAGGATGAATGTACAGGGATTAAGGGAGACTTTAGCTCAATGTCTTAGATACAGTAGTCAAAAATTTTAACATGAGGAAAAAATATATATAAGCATTTTTAATTTTAATTACTTCATTATATTAGTAATACAGCATTTCTTTAAAATGTTTTCAATTCTATAAATTATAGAAACTGTCAATGATTATCATAGACTTACTTCCATTTCCAGCTGCCTTTTAGATATCATCTAATGTTACTTGGTATCTTTGTTAGATAATGAAAGCAATGTGCACTAAGATTTTTTTTTTTAATGATTTTCTTGGCATTAAGTAGATATCTGGTTGTTTAATAATACTTTAAATTTAAAATTTATTTTTGAAATATGCTCTTGACTTAAGGTTATCTTACTTTGCACATGCTCCATTTTTTGTCTTTTATACCAACTTTCTTTTGATAATGAAGTATATTGTCTGACCAATAATTTTATCTAGAATCTAGTCACAAGGCAGTTTTCTATTTCTGTTAGATTTTTGGGAAGTGAGGGAAAATGGCAAACTCCTGATTCAATCAATATAGTAAAGGGATTGTTCTTATGACTTGGGCTGTTTTTAACCTTGATCTCATGTCTCCAACCTCAGTCCTTTCTACTATGTGAATCCTTCTTTTCTTTTGTAAAAGGAATGCAAATAAAAGCATCATCTGCTGATTATATTTCACAAGCTCAACTAGTGTACCAAAAAAAGGCACCTCACTTTAGAAACAAAACCAAAAGTAAAACTTGTCAGAATAACTACAGAAACATATCTTTATAATATTTTAACCAATAAATAAGTATAATTTACAAGAGGTATGTTTTAATAAAATAATGAACAATACATTGCTATATGGCCAAATAATGTTTAACTGCATTAATTGCAAACTTGTTTTTTCTTAGTCTAGGACAGAATTCCCATAAAATCCCTGTTATTTGTTTACTTTCTGGATCTAATGTTTTTAATTTCATTACAGAGTAGGGTTGAGATGGTTAATGGAGTATTGATGATCCACAATGTGAATCAATCAGATGCTGGAATGTATCAGTGTTTGGCTGAAAATAAGTATGGAGCCATTTACGCTAGTGCTGAGCTGAAGATTCTAGGTATGCAATTTCTAAGTAAATAAATAGAAATAAAAGCCTTGCTTCTTTTCATTAATTTTTACTACACTGAAGTTTTATGATGTGGTTGTAAAAACCTATTTTATGGCTTGAAAAGAAATACTACGTGTTGCTAATTTTTTTTTTAGCTTTAGGAGACAGGTTAATATTATGTATAGTTTGTCCCATAACTATTTGTTCATATGGTTTTTCTAACTTTAGTTTTAACCTTAAAAGGCTTACACAATACGCCTTTGCTATGGCACTTAAAAAAAAATCATGTAAAGAAATATATGTTAACTCCCAAGGAAGAATGCCTTGAGGGTAGGAGATCAGAATATAGAATTCGAGCAGCCTGTCCGTGCTCCCATAGCAATGCTTAATAGTTTCCCCAAGCATCTCCTACCAGTAGCTGTGTGGACAACACTCCTGGCTAAATCACTGCCTCCTCATGGGGCATCAACTAATACCATCCTTACATAAGAGAGAAAGGCATCCTGACATCAGGCACTGCAATATCCTAGGGTTACATCCTTGAAAAGAATGTAACCCAAGCACTGCATTTCTTCACTACTTCACTAAAGAGTACAGGAAAGAATCAATCCAGTGAAATAGACTACCTACAATGAGCTTATATGAGCCATTGGAATGAATTTCACTTTTCTCACTTGATGGTTTCCTAAACTGGTTTTAGGATGTTGGAAATGTAAAGAAATATACTAACTCATTGTCTTTCCAAAGTGGACAGAAGCCCAAGTGTGCATTTTATTTCCCATTTAAATTCTGAAAGCATAACTAAAGAGAAACTCCAAAGATCACAGGAATCTTTGAGCCTACCATTTACGTATCAGCTAATTGTAATACTTCATAAGGCAGTTTGTTGAATTATGAATGTTTGCAGTTAAAATTTCTCCACATTACAACAGATCCATCCAAAATAGATACAGGATGCTTCCTTTCAATCTTCTTCATTCTAATCAATCAAATATTAATGTACTTTCTTGTCAACTCACACTCTAACGGCACTGAATTAAAAGGCTGATTCAGCCTTCACCTAGTTAATAGCCCTGAAACATTCTCAAACCCTTATAATTCATGAGAAATATTTTCAAAATTATTTTTTATAAATTCTATTCCCAGTAGGCAAAAAAAAAAAATGTTACCTGCAACTATCTCCCCATAAATTTATTTATTTATTTATTTATTTTTCTTTGAGACAGAGTTTCATTGTCACTCAGGTTGAAGTGCAGTGATGCCATCTCTGCTCACTGCAACCTCCACCCTCTCAGGTTCAACCAATTCTCTTGCCTCAAGATCCCAAGTAGCTGGGAAAACAGATGCCCACGACCACACTTGGCTGATGCTTGTATTTTTAGTAGAGATGTGGTTTCACTGTGTTGGTCGGGCTGGTCTCAAACTCATAACCTCAAGTGATCTGCCCACCTCAGCCTCCCAAAGTGCTAGGATTACAGATGTGAGCTACCATGCCTGGCCAATGCCTTTTGTTTTACAAAATCTCTTAACCTATCTCAGTTGTAGACATATCATCTTTTTATATGTTGTGAAATGCATATGATGATATATTTATGTATATAGTATGAAATACATATAATATCAGATTGATAAAAATAAATGTCACAGACACTCTAGACTTGTAGACATCTTTTAGGTTCTCTTAGATTCAAAAGTCTTTTGATAAAAATTGTGGTATATGCAATATTAATGATCAGGCCTAAGTGAATAATTAAAACAAATAAAATTGCTAAATGAAATTCAAATAATTCAGTTTTAAAAAATTAATTTTAAACACTGCATTATATAAAACATTTAATTTGTATAATATTAAAGTAATATACAAAATTCAGATTCATAGGTAGGAAACAGAAGACACAGGATTGTCTTTTTCACAGGTCACCTCCATATTTCCAAAGGAAGCCCAGATAGACTCTCATGGTTAGTCTCTTGCTCTTTTGCCAAAATCGTTCACTAGTCTTTCATAATTGAAGTTGGTAATCATAATTAAAGCATGTCATTCTTTGAAATAGCCTTTATCTTCAGATCCCACATTGTAGTAAATCACCCCATCATTGTATGGAATACCTTGTAGTAAGATAAATATCGATTAATAATAAGTGAAATTTTGAGCTAGTGCCTTTTTCACAGGGAGATATACTATGATTTTATGAGAAATACATCCCAGAAGAAAAAGTTACAAAATCTTGATGAATCATCCATTAGAGATTATTGTTATTGCTTCTGATAGAACTAACATTTATATTTTTTAATAGCTGCAGCTCCCACTTTTGCACTGAACCAAGTGAAGAAAACGATAATTGTTACCAAAGACCGAGAAGTTATCATAGAGTGCACACCCCAAGGCTCTCCAAAACCGACCATCTCTTGGAAGAAAGGAGACAGAGCAGTTAGAGAGAACAAAAGGTTAGAATCTGTTTCATAATTCAAAGTTAACATTACACTTTCTTGAGGGTGCAGGTGACACACACAAAGTATGCAAGACAGAGTCTTATAGTACTGTGAGACATATTTTATGAACTGATAGATACATGGTTTTCTATATAGACAGCGATTTTATAAGGACCCAAAGTTTGACTTCAGATTGGTTAGTCGTCTTTGCTTCTATAGGGTTTTAGTACCAGTCGGAAGTTTCACTAGGTTTTGAAGAAAGTACACTTTCATTAATCTAATTGTTTTTTTCTTGCTGTTTTTCATCTGTGTTTTGGAGGTCTACAAATTATCTGTGATAATTTTTAAGGGTTATGTTTTAATTTGATTTTAATAAGAATAATAACATACATGAATCTTCTGGATAATCATGACAGAATACTTTCATGTGATATTTATGCCAATGCTTATCTTTTTTTCTAGATCATGTTTATGCAAAATAGTATAGGATTACTTTGCATACCATATGCAAATGAGAAATGAGCAGAGGAATATTTAATATGTAAACATTTGTCTTTGGCAACTAAAGCCAAAGGATATCACAGGAGTACAAAAGGAGAAAAAATCATGAGGGAATCAAAGCATCACATGGTAATATGTGTGCCAGATTCAAATGTTTTGTGTCCTACCATTATTGACATATTGGTGTTACTAATGGTGATTCAGCTTTGACAAAATAGTATCCTCTATTACATCAAAATCATATTGTGTAGGATTATTTACATTTTGTTTTTTAATTTATCTAGAATTATAAGGAGTTTATGACTTGGTTTATAGTTGTCCAAATCTACATAAAATGTAATTAAAATAAGTCTGCATTAGCGGTTGACTTGAATAATTCCTTAAGTAATTTTGAAACATTTTGAAAAATTAAAAATATATAGAGTATTTTTGTTTTCCGTCAAATATGAAAACACTGATTTAAATAGTCTGTCTCAGATGAAATAGTTTGTGGAATTACTGGCTTCAGCTTAGACCCAAGGATCTATGCTTCCTGGAAAGAGTGATCACCTGGGATTGGGATGTGTCATTGTTGGCGCTCTTGTAACAAAAGACCTAACGTAATGGTCAAGGCTAACACTCATAACAAAAGACAGGTTAACAAGAGAAAAACATAACACATTTATTTATCTAATCAAAGTTTTATGATACAGGGGCCTTCAGAAAACTATTTTTATGCTTAAGGCCAATGAAGAATAGAGAGCCCTGTAGAAATACTGGACGAAAAGGATGTGAGCTAATGGTTATAGACTGAGAGGGGGAAGCCAGCAAGGCCCTTCTGTTCAGATGTTTCTTCTTGGCCTTTCTGTGTGGTAATCCTTTCCTCCAGGTATAGGACAAGTCACCTGTCAATGAGATAATTCCAGGGAGAAGGTCAATCTTTCTAGGTTTTATGGCGTGCTTTGGGGAAGAGAAGTTACAGTTTCTATGACCTCCCTTGGAGGAAAGAAATTCTGTTATCTATCATTCTCTTCAACAGAAAAAGATGAGTGGGAAACAGACAGATGGGATATGTTTAAAAAGACCTTCCTTCCAAGGTCCTTTCAATCTTCTTTTCAGGTCAAAGTATTCAGTGCCATATTGTGGGGTATCATGTTCTGAGCCTCAACGTTGTACATCTTGTTTTTTAAAAGAGTTTCTCATTCTCGAGTGGGGGGCAAATGACAAATTATGAGTTCATTGTTGCCTATGATTAAATTTCTCAAATAATGATTGAATATTAATGGATTGCTGCTCACAAAAAAACATGATCTTTAAAAAATCGACACAAACCTAATTAAAGAGGAAGAAATTTGTTGCGTAGTAAGAACAAATAATTTACACTGCTAGGTTATTTTTTCTGAATGTATTAAAAAGTTTACAGTGTCGTGAAAATATACATGCCTTATCTATGCAAGACATTCTATCTGAAATGCATGACTTTGTTTTATGTTTGTGGGTGGCATGTGAGGTTTGTCCTATTTATTTCATTTCACAATAAGAATGTTCTTTATCAACTGTTCACAAATGTCACCTTGTGAGTTTAAAAAATTAGGTGGGATCTCTTTTAGCAAAGCAAAAATATTGAGAGAAGTAACAAAATTGTGAGTTTTCTATTACAACAAAATAAGCATACTCAATTTTTTATTTTTCAGATGTTGAAAAATATAGTTTGAAAATTTTTCAGCTTTCTTGCTTCTCTCTCTTTCTTACTGCTAGCCACTCAGGTTAGTGAGAAAGATACATTGACCTCAAACTCAGATCACTCAATTTTTTCTAAATGTCAATACTTCCGGTCAAAGTGTTTTTTAGGAAGAAGGGTAATAGGTTTAAAAAAAAAAAGTATTTATTCAAGTAAAAACAAGACTCGGCCACATTCCCTTAGCATTCTGGCTACCTTGATCTACATGTTTAGGTCAATAAACTGGCTTTATTTAATAACAATGCTCAGACATACAGTGCATTTTTATTCTTAAAATTGACAGGCACACTTAAAAAATACCATTTGTATTATTGAACGACTTGTAACTGTATCTGGCAGTCCTAGGTTCTATGAAGAAAAATCTAGTTCACTACAAAAAAATAATAACACTTAATGTTAAATGAGTGGCTAAGATTTACACAGCAATGGAAAGAATTCCAAAATACAAGAAGACATAGTTGAAAAATTGTGCTTTCTAAACTTATGAATAGAAACTTAACAATTTCGAATGTATATATTTTCTATTTTTTAAAACTAGTCTCAGTTACAATGACAACTTATTTTCTTGTGGAAATTTTAGATTATTTCTCTGTTATAATGCATACCAACCATTTGATTACAGTTGTAAATATGAATTTAAATGGAAACAGAAGTGTCAGAAAACTGTTAAGACTTCAAAAAGTTTATGTCATTTTTTAATGTATAATTTACATCAGGGGTATAGATTCAAATCATGACTTATTTTATTGGAATATAAATATAGATATCATTCAGATGATCTATATCAAATGTGTACCCCATTCATCCAGCCTATAACAATTGAGACAAAAATGTTGAGTTAATTAGCCTTGTCCTTCATTAAAAATCTTACTGTTTTTCATTCCAAAGAACTATTAAACAGCAAATGGCAGTTTCTTTATAAGAAAATAAATAATAATATTATAATGGGGAAAAGGAATTAATGTAATAGTATATTATAAAAGAAACATACAGGCCAGGTGCAGCACTCATGCCTATAATCTAAGCACTTTGGGATGCCAAGGTGGAAGGATCACTTAATCTCCTGAGCCCAGGAGATTAAGACCAGCCTGGGCAATACAGCAAGACTCCCATCTCTACAGAAAGAAAAAAAAAAAAACAAACTTAAAAAACTAGTTAAGCACGGTGGTGCATGCCTGGAGTCCCAGCAACTCAAGAGGCTGAGATAGGAGGAAGGGTTGAGCCTGTGTGGTTTAGGTGAGCCATGATCATGCCACCGCATTCTGGCATGGATGACAGAGCAAGACCCTGTCTCAAAAATAATAATAATCGTAATGAATAAGATAAAAAAAGAAATATTAAAAAAACAAAATATATCAATTGCACTTTCATAGCATGAAATTATGTCCAGAGCAATGGCATAAAAATGTAATATATAGTTTTAATTGCATGAAAATATAATCTAGTCATATCAAAATATGTCAGAAAATCTCAAAGGTGAATTTCAATCTAGAGTTACTCAAATTTAACTCTTAATTGTAAATACAATGATTGAAAATGATAGAACAACTGAAGGTTATAGTTAACCATTTATCAACAGAGTGCCAAATAACCACTTGGCTTATTTTTTTCTACCATGTTTTGAGTAAATCTACCTGGTTGAGTTTTGTTTGTGTTGATGAGGGGTGAGTGTCTTCAAAATGTAGCATTTTTTATGTGTATCTATTTTGCTAAGGAAATTTCGAAATCATTATTCTAAAGTTGAAACTTTGATAATAACGAGAACATAATACGACTTTTAGAAGAAACATGATTAACAAATTTCTTGCTTGCTTATATATTACCAACATTTCATTCATTTGGCGCTAAATGATACACCTAAAATATACAAGAGAATGGATTACATCAGAGCTATGAATTGTTTACAGTTGTTACTTATATCACAGAGTGATCAATATGAAATCTCTTCAGATAGTAAATCGAATTATTAGTCATAATGATGATGACTGCTTATGAGTTCATAGCATTTATAATTTGCAAAGCACTTTAATGTTGTTGGTAAAATTTTAAACCAGCGTATAAAAAGAGGACTTAATTGCCCTGATTATCCTGTAGATTATGAGGTTTCAACAAGTTATCTAATTTATTATCTTACTAAATTAAAAGTGTAAGCTGATTGGGTTGTGAGAATTAAATGGAATTTTGTACGTAAAATACATTGCCTAGTGTATGACAGCTACTTAGTACTCCGTGGATGTCACCTGTAATGATAATGATACTGATGACAATGATGATAGTGGTGCTGGTAGTGGTGCTGGCGATAATGATGATATCTGTATTAGACCATTTTCATACTGCTATAAAGAACTGCCCAAGACTTGGTAATTTATAAAGAAAAGAGGTTTAACCGACTCACAGTTCACGGCATGCGAGGCCTCAGGAAACTTAGAATCATGGCATAAGGCAAAGGGGAAGCAAGGCACTTTTTTCACAAGGAGGCGGGAAGGAGAAGTGCCAAGCAAAGGGAGAATAGCCCCTTATAAAACCATCAGATCTTGTGAGAACTCACTTTCTATCACGAGAACAGCATGGGGAATACTACTCTCATGATTCGATTACCTCCACCTGATCTCTCCCTTGACATGTGGGGATGATGGGTGTTATAATTCAATATGAGATTTGGATGGGGACACAAACTCTTGTGTCTATATTAGTACCATTTGACCATATTAATACGATTCGCACCTTTGAATCTTAGAATACTGGCATCCATTTCTGTTATCAGTAGTCTGGAAAAGATTACCATTCCCATTTCTTTGTCCAGTCATTAAGGAAAAGGCTACTTAAGGTATTTTTCCCCAGGACTAAAGGAGTCTTTTACATCTTTTGCGTCATAAGTTTGTTATTAATCATTCTTTGTCCACAAATCACTATTCTTTTTTCATTGGAGCCCCAAACCTGTTGTCATCTATACCTGGCATTGAATATCTCATCTCCCTTACCTATTTCTAGCTCAGTGTCTTTGGAATAGTTTCCTGTCCTAGCAGACCAAATATTTACTTGTTCCATTACCATTTTATAGGCCATGTGCAAATGGATAAATAGACATGGGGAGTTAATGGAAATAGAAATGAAGTATTTTAAAGATTCATATTTTTACTGTTTTTTTTTAAGGGATCTCCAGGGTTTCCCCCATGACTTTCGCTTTTGAAGATCACCCGCACATAGTCCCTTAGGTTACTGTATCAATCATGTCCATTTTCATACTAAAACTAATAAACTCCAGAAGTACTAGGAAGTAAAATATTCCACAGGGATTTTCTCTTTTAGTAGACTTTTATTCAGAATGTTCCGCTCATCAAACTCATATTGGATTTTCACTCCAGCTCATTATTTCCATTACTTGGCCATTAACTTTTGTTAAAATATAATATCCAGAAGCACTCCAGCAGTGCACAAATATTAAGTCTTCATTATTACATGTTCAATTTCCTGTACTTTTTGTGGACAAAGACAATCTTGGCTAAAATGAAGAATACATAGTTTTTGATAAAGGCATAGTTTATTTTCTTTCCTTTCCATAAGTGCATATACAAACTGTTGTTGAATCTCCTAGAATATGTCATATATGTTTAAAATTATTCATAATTATTGAAATTTCAACATATTTAAGCACCAGTTTTTAGGTCTAGCCAGAGTAAGGTAACAGTTACAGAGATAATGGACTATACTTCAAACGGGTGCTTCAGAAATTCTGCATAAAAAAAAAAAAAGAAATTATCCTATGGAGGGCCAGTATTATAGAATAATTTTTCTTCTATGGGACTGTAATCTAAGCCAATACTTGTCCAAAATCTGACATAATGGCCCCCTGCTCACTAAAGGAGCTTCAGAAAGGCAAAATTTTCAACTTACTCATTTAACACGCATAGAAAATTGCACTTGAAGTACCCATTATTTGACTTCTAGTGGAATTTCATGTTGTGTTTATTAGGCAGCAATGATGAAGCTTACATACTGAGTCAGAGACATATGGGAAAATCTATTCTTAACAAAAGCCCTAAAGGACACTGTTACTGAGAAGAAAGCAAGGTCTTCTTACTTTATCTATGGAAGAGGAATTCATGGGTATAATTAGGGTCTTGTTTCTGTCCCTTTGTTTCCACCTACATGCTGTGTTTGCTAATGAACAAGCTGTTTTGTTGTTTCCTCTGTGACAGTGTCTTTTACATATTAAGAACATAAAACAATATAAACTGTAGGTATCCGGGTTTTCCTCAGTGTCTAAGAAATTGTATAATGAGGGAAAATTAGCATTCATATATCAAGAATGCATAATTTGAATTTATTTGTGAATTAATATCTATGTTTTCAAAGGAAATCAAATTATTAAATGGCATTATTTACATAAAGGAAGGTTTATATCTGAACTTATAAGATTTAATATCTATAAACTGCTTACAAAATAAGATGCATTAGTACTCAGGGATGGTTATTTGCTGTTTCCTATCCATGAACTTAAGGGGATGAGAAGAAAATGGCCTTACATTCATTATGATGAGAGTAGGAAGCTGACTTCCTGATTTCAGTGAAAGCTAACTGCACAAGGCTCTGTCTGATTGACCTTCTTCACCTTTTCCTTAGAATGCTAAATGTTTTTATTAGAAAACATTTTAAAACATAAAACATTAGCATTTTATTGTGTTTTGATTAGAAAATCATAAAAAACACAGTCATAGCAGCATTGAAAATTAAGAATATAGATGAACAAATTATGAACTTCTAGGAGGAATCGCCACTTTGTGTAGAAATTAGCTAGCTTAAGAAATTATCAATGAGTCATTAAAGCCCAGACCTCTGAAACTATAATGAAGTCAATTAACAAACCAGCAGAGGAAAATTTTTACTCACTTCTACTTTATGTACAGATCTACTAAATTCAGAAATTGGGTCTCACTGCAAAAGCTGGCTTGAACCTCCCTCCCAACAGAAGCTGCTCTGCAAGGTGGTAAGATGCTATGTCCATACTCCGCCCCATCTGAACTAATCCAACACTTTTTTGGACATTACGGATCCAGCAATGGGATGAGAGAGGACATGAATCTTAGGATTTCAAGTGATGACTAAATAAATCATAATGTCAACAAATAGTGGTACAGAGGAAAAATACTGAAATTCATGGATTTTGAAAATTATGTAATTCCACATACTACTGCTAGCAAAAAAGGACTATATACTGGTTATAATTTTTCAGGAATAAATTTACTTCTACATACTCCTAAGGACTAGAGAATGAGATTTGACACACATCTCACCTCAGTCCAGTTGAGCATCACTACAGCCTTAGTAGACTTTGAACGTTTGACTATATCTTTGTACCTAACTGACCTTGAGATTAATATTGGGGAAGAGACTCTGGAGTACTGAAAGAAATAGTGAAATTGACAAATAAAACTGAAAACATTACCAACTGGCAAAAACAGGCCTGCAGACATAGGATGACAGGGGTGTTTAAAGCACAAACACACATTAAGTATGACAGTTAAATGACAGTCATAAATTTGGTAACAAGATGTCAAGTATAAAAAGAATAATTTTATTCCTTTTAAGTATAGTACAAAATAAGTGTGCGTGTTGTGCACACAAGTAAATTAGTACATACCAGGAGTCCCAAAGCAAAAAGCTAAAAGCATATAAATCATGGTGACAAGTAAACATAGTCATAGTTCATATAGGAAAAAATTAAAGATTAAAGTAACAAAAAATAGATACACTGTAGAAATATTTTAGGGTTTTATTTGTTTTTATTGAGATAGGGTCTCACACTGGCACCCAAGCTGGAGTGCAGTGGCACAAACACAGCTTACTGCCACCTCAGCCTCCAAGGCTCAAGCAATACTCCCACCTCAGCCTTCCAAATAGATGGATCCACAGGCGCACACCGTCACCACCATGCCTGTCGATTTTTTTTTTTTTTTGGTAGAGGCAAGGTCTCATCATGTTGCCCATACTTGTCTTGAACTCCTGGGCTCAAGCACTCTTTCCAGCTTGACCTCCCAAATCACTAAGACTATAGGTGTGAACCACTGTGCCCAGCACAGTGTGGGCTTTTTTTTTTTTAATTATAATTTAAGTTCTGGAGTACATGTGCAGAATGTGCAGGTTTGTTGCATAGTTATACACATACCATGGTGGTTTGCTGCATGAATCAGCCCATCATCAACATGAGATATTTCTCCTAATGCTATCCCTCCCCTAGCCTCCCTACCCCCTGATAGGCCCCAATGTGTGATGTTCCCCTCCCTGTGCCTATGTGTTCTCATTGTTCAACACACACTTATGAGTGAGAACATGCAGTGTTTTGTTTTCTGTTCCCTTGTTAGTTTGCTGAGATGATGGTTTCCAGCTTCATCCATGTCACTGAAAAGGACATGAATTCATCCTTTTGTATGGCTGCATAGTATTCCATGGTGTATATGTGCCACATTTTCTTTATCCAGTCTATCCTTTATGGGCATTTGGGTTGGTTCCAAGTCTTTCGTATTATGAACGGTGCCACAATAAACATATGTGTGCATGTGTCTTTATAATAGAATGATTTCTAATCCTTTGGATATATACCTAGTAATGAGACTGGTGGGTCAAATGGTATTTCTAGTTCTAGATCCTTGAGGAATCACCACACTGTCTTCCACAATGGTTGAACTAATTTACACTCCCACCAACAGCGTAAAAGCATTCCTATTTTTCCACATCCTCTCCAACACCTGTTGTCTCCTGACTGTTTAATGATCACCATTCTAACTGATGTGACATGGTACCTCCTTGTAAGTTTGATTTGCATTTCTCTAATGGCCAGTGATGATGAGCTTTCTTTCACGTTTGTTGGCTGCATAAATGTCTCCTTTTGAGAAGTGTCTGTTCACATCCTTTACCCACTTTTTGATGGGGCTGTTTTTATCTTGTAAATTTGTTTAAGTTTTTTGTAGATTCTGGATATTATTTGTGAGATGAGTAGATTGCAAAAATTTTCTCTCCTTCTGTAGGCTGCCTGTCCACTCTGATGATGATTGTTTTTTTTGTTTTTTTGGTGGTGTTTTGTTTTTTACTGTGCAGAAGCTCTTCAGTTTAAGTAGATACCATTTGTCTATTTTGGATTTTGCTGTCATTGCTTTTGGTGTTTTAGTCATGAAGTCCTTGCCCATGCCTGTGTCCTGAATGGTAGTGCCTAGGTTTTGCTTCTATGATTTTTATAGTGTTAGGTCTTACATTTAAATCCTTAACACATCTTGAGTTAAATTTTGTATACGGTGTAAGGAAGGCATCCAGTTTAAGCTTTCTGCATATGGCTAGCCAGTTTTCCCAACACCATTTATTAAATAAGGAATCCTTTCCCCATTGCTTCTTGTTGTTACATTTGTCAAAGGTCAGATGGTTGTAGATGTGTGGTGTTATATCTGAAGCCTCTGTTCTATTCCATTCCATTGATCTATATCTCTGTTTTGGTACCAGTACCATGCTGTTTTGATTACTGTAGCCTTGTAGTATAGTCTAAAGTCAGATAGCGTGATGCCTCCAGCTTTTGTTTTGTTTTGTTTTTTTGTTTCTTTTTTGTTAGGATTGTCTTGGCTATGCGGGATCTTTTTTTATTCCATATGAAATTTAAGGTGTTTTTTTCCAATTTTGTGAAGAAAGTCAATGGTAGTTTGATGGGCATAGCATTGAATCTATAAATTTCTTTGTGCGGTATGGCTGTTTTCACAATACTGATTCTTCCTAACCATGAGCATGGAATGTTTTTCCACCTGTTTGTGTCCTCTCTTATTTCCTTGAGCAGTGGTTTGTAGTTCTCCTTGAAGATCCTTCACATCCCTTGATAGTTGTATTCCTAGGTATTTTATTCTCTTTGTAGAAGGCATAAACGTTCATTCATGATTTGGCTCTCTGTTTGTCTGTTATTGGTGTATAGGAATGCTTGTGAATTTTGCACACTGATTTTGTATCCTGAGACTTTGCTGAAGTTGCTTATCAGCTTAAGGAGATTTGGAGCAGAGATGATGGGGTCTCCTAAATATATAATCATGTCATCTGCAATCAGGGACAATTTGACTTCCTTTTTTTTAACCGAATATGCTTTATATCTTTTTTGGCTTTCTAAATTATGCTTTGATGAGTACTTAGGGACAATGAAAAAATTATGATATATTGTCAGTGGAAGAAATCAATGAACATGGTACAAATTTCATTTGAAGAGAAAATGCATACATGCACACAAATGCATTAAAAATACTGGAAATAAATGCAGCTAATTGTTCACAGGTTATCTCTTATAGGTGGATTATAGATAATTGTCATCGCCACTTTGTGGTTTTCTTTTTTGCATCACTTTAAGGAAATTCCTGAGGCATGGTAATTTATAAAGGAAAGAGTTTTAATTGGCTCAGAGTACCACAGTCTGTACAGGAAGTGGGGTGCCAACATCTGCTTCTAGTGAAGACTTCAGGAATCTTAGAAGCACAAGAGGTGAAGCAGAAGCAGGAGCTTCATATGGCGAAAGTGGGAGCAAAAGAGATGGGAGAGGTCCCAGAGTGTTTTAAACAACCACGTTTTTAGTGAACTGAGCAAAACTCACTTATCACCCAGGGGATGATGCTATGCCACTCACAAAAGATCTGCCTCCATGATCCAGTCACTTCTTACCAGGCCCCATCTCTAACACTGGGAAACAGAGCTCAACATAGGATTTGGAGGGGACAGACGTGTAAACCGTATCATCCGTGTTTCTAAACTTGGTCTCTTTTCAGAGAATTGATAACCCAAAATCATGCAAATTTATTGAATAACAATGTACTCACACTATGCCAAATAGTTTAATAATAATGGAAAAAAAATTCTCATGTTCTCAAGTAATTCACTTTTCAACAGTATGTTTACATAGTATAACAATGATCACAATTATCTAAATTAATGGCATCCATTTAAACACATATGATCAGAAGATAAAGACATCAGGAAGCCACAAAATATTGGTTTCTAATATTTTCCAAACTTAAGGTCATGGAAAACCTAAACATTCTTCTTTAAAGTCCTTCAAATATTTTCTTTTTCTTGACCACATGACCAGTTTGTTTCTAGATTTCACTTTTTTCATAATTGTTGAATATAACAAAATAAGTCTCAACTCCCAGTGGGAGGTAACACTGAGAAGCTCAGTTAATTGAAGCTGTAAAGGACAACAAAATAAGTCTGGTTTTGTTGTACTATGAGCACCTCCAGTTTTTGACTTTACATCTCTAGCTAATTACCAGTTTAGGAAACAGTTCATAAATTCTTCTTCTAACTGTGGTTCATTTACCCCAGTTACTATAAATTGCTACATAAGTTGCCTGGTTGTGCTCTCCACATAAGCACAACTTGAACAAGTCATTAATTGCTCACAGGCTTTTCTTTTTCAAAAGCCCCCTAGACTACAACTTTCAGCTTAATTTGTCATTAATACAAACAACATCTAAAATACTTGGGAATTCAAGCATCTAAGTACATGCTCCTGACTAATCCTGCTACCTCCCCAAGTGACTCTTCAGTGAATATAAAATAGCAAAGAGAGAAGATTCTGAGGATGTTTAGAACAAAAGCATTGTACGGTAGAGATTTTTGGCATCCTCTGAGAATTACATAGTCACTTCTTTTCAGTTTTTGCATAAATCACGATCTAATTTAACTTGGTTACTTTATAATGAGAATTAGAGGGATGGTTGCAAACTACAGCATAGTATAATGATAATCTTGACTACAAATGAAAAGAAACTGCACATCATTTGCATAAAATATACCCTACACAAATTTTATCATTAGCATGCTTATATCTCTGGTTTTTTAAAAATTATTCTTTTAATTTTTTTTTATTGTACTTTAGGTTCTGGGGTACATGTGCAGATCATGCAGGATTGTTGCCTAGGTACATACATGGCAATGTGGTTTGCTGCTTCTATCCCCCCGTCACCTATATCTGGCATTTCTCCCCATATTATCCCTCCCCAAGCTCCCCTCCACACACTGTCCCTCCCCTAGCCCCCACAACAGGCCCCAGTGTATGATCCTCCCCTCCATGTGTCCATGTGTTCTCATTGTTCAACACCTGCCTGTGAGTGAGAACATGCAGTGTTTGATTTTGTGTTCTTGTGTCAGTTTGCTGAAAATGATGGTTTCCAGATTCATCTCTGTCTCTACAAAGGACATGAACTCACTGTCTTTTTATGGCTGCATAGTATTCCATGGTGTATATGTGTTACATTTTCCTTGTCCAGTTTATCATCAATGGGCATTTGGGTTGGTTCTAGGTCTTTGCTGTTGTAAACAGTGCAGCAATGAACGTACATATGCATACATCTCTGTTTTCTAATGTCAGTGTTGTTTCTGAAAAAAAAAAAAAGAGGTAGGGAGATAGATAATAAAATACCTATACATTTTAAGATTATAACTATGTTATTAGTTACAGCTGGGGTTTTCAAAATACCAACATAATTTTGTTCCTCTCTCTTCCCAATTGCAAATGGTAGCTCTACTTCTTTTCCTTGTCAGAAGAGAAAACCTTTCTTCCTCTACCCTTTGAAGTTTCAATAACTGAGCCTATGAAATAAACTGACAGTAGACAGATTAACAGGAGAAAGGCATACAAATTGATTGTGTGCGCAGAGGCATCACAAAAGAATAGTGAGTACCCAATACCCCAATGAAGTTTAGAAGCAGATATCTTTTTCATAGGAGAGAGGGGTGTCGGGATATAGGCAACTTAATAGGGAGTAAATTATTTTGGGAAGAGAATGAATGAGACAAAAGAACAGGTGATAACGTGTGAGAAATTCTGTCAGGGTGTGGTGCTAACTTCTGATCTTTTTTTCTGTGATATGTGTCAATCTCCTACAATGGTGAATTTCCTGGGGAGGGAATCTAGGATGATTGAATTCTTACTGGAGGATCTGGTGTCAAGGAAATAAGGACAGAGAAAGCCTCTGCCAGCAGTTGCTGATCCCCAGGTGCAAAACTTCATATTTTAAGATAGCATTCCCTAAACTCCTTCACCCTCATGCCGCAGACACATGGTCTAGGAACAGTTATATTCAATTCAATTTACTTCCATAAAACTAAAGTTTCTTAAACATATACTGGATATAAGATACTATGCCAGTTCAGACCAAGGTAAATAAGAGAGAATCCCATCCCCCAAGTAGGTACCTGTGTAGCGGAAAGTAAAACTAATACAGACACCTATAACATTGGATCAACTAAGGTAGTAATAAAAATAGCTAGCAATGACTGA
Source organism: Sapajus apella (assembly GCF_009761245.1). Classification (NCBI taxonomy): domain Eukaryota; kingdom Metazoa; phylum Chordata; class Mammalia; order Primates; family Cebidae; genus Sapajus; species Sapajus apella. The sequence continues at coordinate 2,140,386 of NW_022436974.1, read as the reverse complement.
GTATTGGGCATTTTATGTATGCATTACTTTACTGAAGTCCTCAAAGTAAGATAATATTTTAAAGGATATATAAAAATCCTGGTTATAAATAATTAAATCATAGAGAGATTGCCTAAGCACACACACACATAGCAAGTAACAAAGCCAAAAACAGGGTGTTCCAATTCTGTTTGAATCCAAAACATGTTCTCAGTTTACTGTACGATACAAAAAACTTTGAGATTAAGAAAGAAGAAAATAAAATCTAGATAAAATATATGCTTCCTAGATGAACTGCCATTTGAAGTGTCTTGAAATAGGATTTTAACACAGAGGGACAGAGTATATTTTAGGAAGAGACTTCAGAATTTGCAAAAATAGTTATGAATTCAGGACACTTTTGGGAACTAAATACTATTATTCGTCCAAGGTGTAGATCAAGTGTAGAAATAAAAATTACAGTGAAACAATTAAATAGCTGAAGACAAATTAAGAAGAACTTGAAAATACAGATTCATTTCATGCTTAACTTAGTATCTAAAAAGTAGTCTTTGAAAGATGCAATTCACATCTATTTTTAAGTAATAACTTTTAATATTTAATTTCTTTAATTATATTTGTTTATTTTATAGAAAAATGCACACTAATTACCTGTCTTCCAAGGAGAAAATAATTAAAGTTATCGCTTAAATATAAAATATATAAATAAATATTATTTAAATGTCCTTGTTTCAACAATAAGCTAGCAAGAAGCCAGAAGGAAACTTCAAAGCCTAGGCACTGAGTTTACCGTGGAGGTAAACCTTACCCTGGGGCTAGCTTTTACCTTACGGGCAGTCAGTAAATCTACTGACATTGAGCAGTGGATTTTGCAATTTTCTAGTCTAGAAGGAAGCAGACAAAGCCTAGAACATGTCCCTCATTAGGACTGGACCCACAAAAGCTAATCCTAAAGTATAAGGGTACACTTGAAATAAGTCAACCCTCTCAGAGAACCATACAAGAAATTATCTGCCTTATGTATCAGTGCTGATTGGGGACTGACATGAAGGAAATTCTCCCGTTAGGTTTTGTAACCAAAGACAAAAGCTCCAATGTATACTTCCTGGACGACCCGAAAACATGAACCTAAGAATGTAGTTAATGTAGTCCTAAAGAGAAAATGACCCTACCAACTTAAGGTGCAGCAAAGATTGAAAAGCAACAAAAGCATAAACATGCAGTTAAAGATAAACAAAAGTTGTCACATAAAACAAGAATATGTCTTATTCTCCCAAGATTAAAAAAAAAAAAACTTGGATTGTTGAATTATTTGAAAATTTGTCGACATTTAAGCATGTTTAAATTTTTGGTGCAACCAGTAAAAGCACTGAAATAAAATACATTATTTCCAAACTAAAGAAATAAGTATAATGAAATGGTATCCAATCAAAAAACAGAGGGCTCTATGTGTGTGTGTGTGTGTGTGTGTGTGTGTGTGTGTGTGTGTGTGTGTGTGTGTGTGAAGGAAAACAGAGCAAAAAATAATTGAGAAAAAATAAACCCAAATATGTCAGAAATAAATACTGAACTAGAAATTAAAATCTAGCTATTATCTGTAAGAGCTTTGTTTTAAGCAAAAGTAAATAGGAAAGTTGAAAGTCAATAATGGCAAAAAATGTATCATGTAATACTAACACCCAAAAACTTGTTTAACTTTCAATACCAGAAAAAAATAGACTATAAACGAAGGAGTATGAAGATAGTATAAACTTTCCCACTATCAGAGTGGGGAATCTAAAACATATTCCTTGTATTTCAGAATATAAGGGAAAATGTGTAGCCCGAGAAGTTGAAAATGAATCAGGTGAGATTCTATCTCAAGAAATTAAGAAATGAACATGAAACTAAATTTAACGTAAATGCAAGAAAATAATAAATTAAAAATTAAATTACAAATATAAACACAATTGGAAGACTGATAAAGTCAATATTGATAATTTTAAAGGACCAAGAAAATGAACCTATCTCTAGTAATCCAAAAGTTGAGAAAAGATATAGAAAATATTAAGAGCAAATATGAAAAATAAGCACAAATGCTATAAACAAAGAAAACAGAAATAAAAGGACATTATAAATAAATGACAAAAATTAGATAATTTGATTAAATGAATCAATAACAAGTGATATTTTAAACTGACTCAAGAAGAATTGAAAAATTTAAATAGTTTCATAACTATTGGTAGTTAAAAAACCTTGAAACATACACCAAAAAACTCAAGGTTTAAATGCTTTCAGTATAAATTTCTACCAAACAAAATAAGAACAAATGATCCCTATTGTACACAGTTATTTCGCAGTATAGAAAAGGGGGAAAACAACCCTAACAAAAAAATTTGCCAAAGACAATATGAGAAGTGAAAAGACAAGCCAGGCATCCTCATGAACATAGACAACATTATATAATGAAAAAGGGTTCAATTCAACAAGAATTAACTATCCTAAGTATATATGGACCCTATACTCAAGAACAAAAATTTTTAAAACAAATAATTCTGTACCTACAAAAAGACTTAGACAACCACACAACAATAGTGGGGGAATTCAACATCCTACTTACAGCATTATATAGGTCATTATGGCAGAAAACTAATTTAAAAATTCTGGACTTAAACTTGATACTTGACCAATTGGACCTAATAGAAATTTACAGAATATCTACCCATCGACCACAAAATATACATTTTTGTCATCTGCACATGAAACACCCTCCCAAAATCAACCTCGTGCTTGGCCATAAAGCAAATCTTAATAAATTTAAAAAATAGAAATCATACCAAGAACAGTAGAAAAAATTCAAAATTAATACCAAGAAGATCTCTCAAAACTACACAATTACAAATGGAAATTTTAACAACTTGTTTCTAAATGACTTTTGAGTAAAACAACAAAATACAGGCAGAAATTAAAATATATATATATTTGAAATAAGAGACACAACATACCAAAATCTCTGGGATGCAAATAAGCGCAATCAGAAATGACAGATGACATTACAATCAAACCCATAGAAATACATAAGGTCCTCAGAGACTATTATGAACACCATCATACACATAAACCAGAATATCTAGAAAAACTAGAATTTCTGAAAAGCAGTATTCAGAGGGAAGTTTAGAGCACTAACTGCCTTCTTTGAAACTTGAGAAAGATCTCAAATCAACAATCTAACATCATGCCTAGAGGAACTAGATAAACAAAAACAAACTAAACCCAAAGCTAGTAAAAGAAAAGATACAACTAAAATCAGAGCAGAACTGAATAAAATATTGGGAAACAAAAATTCATATAAAGGTCAATGAAACCAAAAGTTGGTTCTTTAAAAGAATAAGCAAGATTGACAGTCTGCTAGCTAAATTAACAAAATGAGAGATCCAAAAAAGCACAATAAGAAATGACAAAGGTGACATTACAAACAATTCCACAGAAATATGTAAGATCCTCAGACACTATTATGAACACCTTTATGCACAAAAATCAGAATATCTAGATGAAATGCATAAATTTCTGGAAACATGCATTCTCCCGAGATTGAATCAGGAAGAAATTAAAAGCCTGAATAGACCAGTATCCAGTTCCAAATGAAATCTAATATAAAAAACCTACCAATGAAAAAAGTCTCAAGACCAGAAGAGTTCACTGACAAATTCTACCAGACATACAAAAAATAGCTGATGTCAATTCAACTGAAACTATTCCAAAAAACCAAAGAGGAAGAGCTCCTCCCTAGGTGATTCTGTGAAGTCAGCACCACCCCAATATCAAAACCTGACAAAGATACAACAAAAAAAGAAAGCTACAGGCCAATATCCCCAATTAAAAAGACAAAAAAATTCTCAAAAAGATACTAGCAAACCAAATTCAAAGGCACATCAAAAAGTCAATTTACCCTGATTAGGTAGATTTTATTTCTGGGATGAAAGGTAGGTTCAACATAGGCAAATTAATAAATGTGATTCATATGTTTGTTGGTTGCATATATGTCTTCTTTTGAAAAATATATATTCATGTCCTTTGCCTACTTTTTAATGGAGTTGTTTTTTTCTTATAAAGTTTTTTAAGTTCCTTGTAGGTTCTGGATATTAGACCTTTATCAGATGGACAGATTACAAAATTTTTCTCCCATTCTTTATATGCAGCCAACAAACATACAAAAAACTCAACATCACTGATCATTAGAGAAATGCAAATTAAAACCACAATGAGATACCATCTCATGCCATTTAGAATGACTATTAATAAAAAGTTATGAAACAACAGATGCTTGTGAGGCTGTGGAGAAATAGAAACACTTTTACGCTGTTGGTGGGAATGTAAATTAGTTTAACCATTGTGGAAGACAGTGTGGCAATTCCTCAAAGACGTAGAACCAGAAGTAGCATTTGACCCAGCAATCCCATTACTGTGTGAATACACAAAGGAATACAAATTATTCTATTATAAAGATACACACATTTGTATGTTCACTGCAACACTATTCACAATAGCAAATACATAGAATCAATCCAGATGCCCATCACTGATAGGCTGGATAAAGAAAACGTAGTACATATACACATCATGGAATACTGTGAAGCCATAGAAAGGGACAAGATCATGTCCTTTGCTGGAACATGGTTGGAGCTGGAAGCCATTATCCTCAGCAAACTAATGCAGGAACAGAAATCCAAATACTGCATGTTCTCACTTATAAGTGGGAGCCGAACAAGAGAAAACATGAACACAGGGAGGGGAACAGCATATACTGGGGCGGGTTAGGGAGTGGATAGGAGGGAGAGAATTGGGAAAATAGTTAATGCATTCTGGGTTTAATATCTAGGTGATGGGTTGATAGGTGCAGCGAACCACGATGGCACACATTTACCTATGTAACAAGCCTGCACATCCTGCATATGTATCCCAGAACTTTAAATCAAATTACACTTTTAAAATATGTGATTCACCACAAACACAGAATTAAAAACAAAAACCATATAATCTTCTCAATAGATGCAGAAAAGCTTTCAATAAAATTTAACATTTTATGATAAAATTCCTCAAGAAACTAGGCATTGAAAGAACATAATACAAAATAATAAAAGCCATCTATGACAAACCCACAACCAACATCGTACTGAGTGGCCAAACAATGAAAGCATTCCCCTTAAGAACTAAAGAAAGACAAGGATGCCCAATATCACCACTCCTGTTTAACACAGTTCTGTAAGTGCTAGCCAGAGGCATCAGGCAAGAGAAAAAAACAGAAAGCATGCAAATAGGAAAAGAAGTCAGACCATCTCCCTTCATAGACAATATAGTTCTGTACGTAGAAAACCTTAAAGTCTCCACCAAAAGGCTCCTGGAACTGATAAACAACTTCATCATTGTTTCAGGATACAAAACTTAAGGCACAAAAATAATTACCATTTCTAGTCACCAATAATGTTCGAGCTGAGATCCAAATTAAGAATGTAATCCCATTTAGAATCACCATACAGACACACAAAAAATACCTAGCAGTACTTCTAACCCAAGAAGATTTCTACAAAGAGAATTACCAAACGTTGCTAAAAGAAATCATAGAAAACACAAACAACTGGAAAAACAGTTCATGCTCATGGGTTAAAAGAATCAGTATGACTTAAATGGCCATGCTGCCAAAAACAATCTACAAATTTAATACTATTGCTATCAAACTACCAAAGTTATTTGATCTTCAACAAAGTCAATACAAATAAGCAATTGAGAAATGAAATGACTCCCTATTCAAAAATTGGTGCTGAGGATAGTTGGTTAGCCATATGCAGAAGAATGAAACTGGACCCCTACCTTTCACTTTATCTAAAAATTAAGAGGGATTAAGAATTAAAATGTAAGACCTCAAACTACGAGAACCCTACAAGAAAACCTAGGAAATGCCATTCTGGACATTGGCAGTAGGAAAGAATATATGGATAAGTCCTCAAAAACAATTTGCAACAAACCTAAATATTGACAAGTGAGACCTAATCAAATTACAAAGCTTCTCACAGCAAAAGAAATTATCAACAGAGTAAACAGACAGTCTACAGAATTGGAGAAAATATTAGCAAACTATGCATCTAACAAAGATCTATCCACAATCTACAAGGACCTTAAACAATTGAACAAGCAACAATCAAATAACCCCATCAAAAAAAGTGTAAAAATACATGAACAGACACTTCTCAAAAGAGGACATACAAGTGTCCAACGAACATATGAAAAAGTGTTCCACATTACTAATCATCAGAGAAATGCAAATCAAAACCACAGTGACATACCATTTTATACCAGTCAGAATTGTAACTACTAAAAACTCAAAAAACAACAGATGCTGGTAAGGCTGTGGAGAAAAGGGAGTGCTTATACACTCTTGGTGGGAATGTAAATTCATTCACCCACTGGGGAAGGTAGTTTGGAGATTTTTCAAGAACTTAGAACTACCAAGTACTATTTGACCCATTAACCCCATTACTGGGTATATAGATAAAAAATAAATCATTCTACTAAAAAGACACATATACTCACATGCTTATCACAGCACTATTCATAATAGCAAACAAATAGAATCAACCTAGATGCCCATCAATGATAGATTAGAAAATGTGGTAAATATACACTATGTAATATTACACAGCCACAAAAAGAGTGAAATCGTGTTCTTTGCAGCAACATGTATGTAGCTAGAGGCTGTTATCTTAGTCAATGCAGGAACAGAAAACCAAATACCACGTTCCCACTTGTGTCAGCTAAAGTTTGGGTACTTATGGATAGAAAGATAGAAACAATAGAATCTGGGAACTACTGTAGGGGGGATTGAGTTGGGAGGGGTGGGGGACTAAGTGTTGAAAAACAGATAACTATGCTCAGCACCTGGGTAAAGGAATCATTCATACCTCAAACCTCAGCATCACATGCTGTAACCAGGTGAAGCAGGAGTTGTTAAGAAGCGTAACTAGAGAAGTAGAAGGAAGTGCTGCCAAACTTAAATCTGAATACTCTCTAGCTGCTCTTCTGGGATCTATTGATAAGTCAAATGTAAATTGAGATATAGTTTGGAGAGTATAATGACAATATGTACCAATTTTAAGGAAAAATTATCTGAAAAATCATAAAATTTATTACTGGACTGTTTATTTGAAATTTTGTTTCTTCCCATTAAAGATGTAAAAATCTTTATTAAAGGAAAATATTTTATATCAAATCATTTATAAATAGAATATAATAATATCTAAAAAAACTACATAAATAAGTTGAGTTTCACATAGGAAACCCATCTGGTTTAATGTAAGAGCACCAATTAATTTAGTACATAAAAATTCATATCATGAGGTCATCTCAAAGCCTTTGATAACAACATCGATTTATGATTTTTAAAAATATCTTAATATCTAAAAGGAAAAAATTAACTTTCTGAAGTTCTAAAGTTATCTTTAAAATATATATAATTAAATAAACATGGAATTGATAAATTTTAGGCTCCTGACTTTAAGTCTTAGTACAGAAAGACAAAACCAAGTATGAGAATTGGGAAGGAAAGCCCAAAATAATCGACAGAAAAAAAAACACATTTGAATTGTTTATAGTGCTTAATTAGGTTTCTAAATACAAAACAAAACAAAAACAAATTTGCATTTCTATACACCAAAACACAAAGAGTTAGAAAATCATTTACATTAGCATCAAAAAGGTTAGTTCTGAATGGGAGGACTTGGGATTGTACAGGGATTGACAAATAGCATATTTATAGATATAGTAACCTTCAAATTTTCAAGTCTATGTTTAGTTAAAATATACAGTTGAATTTGTGAATGATAACTTTTCCCAAACAGTGCTATCCCTAAGACCCTCATGTTTTATAAGATATTTACTTCTTCCCTCTTTCTTTACTAATGCCAGAGGAACATTTTAAGTACCATCCTGTCAGAGGCTTTTTGAGAGAAGCTACTTCTTTAGATTCTGTTCAGAGCAATTACAGAGACAACAAATGGCTTGTGTTTGGGATTTTTCCCAAAGCAATTCAGACCTTTTGTGTTCCCTGCATTGCTGTGCACATCGGCAGCATCCCTGGATTGAGACAACCAATAATAACTAAATATCCACTGCGTACCAAGTTGTATTAAGGACTTTACAGATGTTATTTCCTTTAAAAGTATTTTCTGTGGGTTGTGGGCTATGTGTGTGTATATGTATATGTATGTGTATATGTATGTATATGTGCATATATGTGTGTATATATATATATATATGTGTGTATAGATATATACACGTATATGTATGTGTAATTTACTGAAACACACATAAATGAATTGAAATGTTAGGTAATCTTTGGCCTCCTATTTCATGATAGTTACTGATAAGTAAATAAACCCGAAAAAATTACTTGTCTATTTGTAAGATGTTTGGTTAAATTCCATTTTCAAAATTGTAGTGAATATTTGTTATAATAATTATCAAAAATAAAAAATACCACCTGGCTTGGTGGCTCATGTCGGTAATCCTAGCACGTTGGGAGGCTGAGGTGGGTGGATCACAAGGTCAGGAGTTTGAGACCAGCCTGGCCAACATAGTGAAACCCTGTGTCTACTAAAAATACAAAAACTAGCCGGGTGTTGTGGCACACACCTGTAGTCCTAGCTACTTGGGAGGCTGAGGCGAGAGAATCCCTTGAACCTGGGAGACAGAGGTTTCAGTGATCTGAGAGCACACCATTGCGCTCCAGCCTAGGTGACAGAGTGAGACTCCGTCTCAAAAAAAGAAAAAAAGATACACCAATGAAAAAAATTAAAGAGAAATGAGTATCACTGTTTACTAGTTGTGTGATTTGAATGATATTAATAATCAGTAATGTTTATTGCAAGTTACAACACGACAAGGAAGTCTGAAAGGATTGCACGTTAGGTCATTTAATCTGACAAAATTGATTTTTGAATCATTCTCATTTTACAGACCAAGAAACTGAGCCACTGAAATGTGAAACAATTTGACAGTTACACAGTTAGTAACCAGTGGTAACAGACATCACATTTAGGAACTCTGTCCCCATCTATGCTTTTGAGCACTTAATCAAGAAATACTGTATCTCATGTAGTGAATTTGCCTAACTGTATTTATGAGCCTCAATTTTCACACTTTGAGAATAAGTAAGTGAGAAGATTTTGGGGAGACTTTAAGATTTGGCATGTGGTCTTAAGAAGAGGGCTGGCAAAGAGCACCTATTCTTCCTGTAAGTGCCATTAAAGACAGAAATGGTGGTCATGTTCATGTAGGCCAAGAGGCTATTCTCACCTGCTGAAGGAAAATGGACTTTTTTATTTTATCTTTGAAATTTATTTTTAAAAACAGAAGTGAAACCTGAACCATTATGCTTTTCTCCTTCCTTCCTTCTTTCCTTCCTCCCTCCCTTCCTTCCATCCATCTTTCTTTCTGTTTCTTTCTTCCTTCTATTTCTCTTTCTTTCCTTCCTTCCTTTCTCTTTCTTTTTCTTTTTCTTTCTTTCTTTCTTTTCCTTTTTATTTTTCTTTCTCTCTCTCTTTCTCTCTTTCTTTTCCTTCCGTCATTCCTTCCTCCCTCCCTCCCTTCTTTCTTTCACAACAGAAATTTAATTCTCATTGTCTGGGGGTTAGGAAGTCCCAGGACAAGACACCAGGAGATTTAGTGTCTGGTGAGGGCTCACTCTCTGGTTCACAGAGAGTGCCGTTTCACTGTGTCCTTACATGGTGGAGACTTCACTTATTTTTTTCTTTAATATCTATTATTATGTTTTGTGCACTGCTAATTCTTAATAACTTTATACCACAGAAATAAAGTCATTTGAACTGCTCAAAGTTGTTTTCTCTCTCTAGCAACCCACATAATGCACACCATTTTACATTTTATCTACCCTATCCCCTCCAATAGCCTAAGGACTGGCCTCTGTTTGTCCAGCCTTACTCTGTACAGCATTCTCTATCCAGCAGTCAGAGTTTTACTTGTAAAAAGTAACTTGAATGTCAGTTTACTTTTTGGAACTTTCCAGTGGCTTCCACATTATTTTGAATACAATTAAAACTCCCTACTCTGACACATGAGACTCTGTATGAGCTAACTGTTGCCTTTGTCTTTCTCTTTGTCCCATTCCCCGACTTGCTGATGCTCATGAAAGTCCAGCCCCATCATTACTCCCCCTGTTCTGTACATGCAGTAGTCTTATTCCGGCTGCAGGGCAAGGCACCACTTATCTCCTCAACATGAAGTGCTGTTGGATCTCGTGAATATCTCGGTCTCAGGTCAAATGTTACCTTCTCAGAGGCATTCCTGATCCCCTATATGAAATTTTTACCCCTATCCTTGTTACTTCTCTCACATACTTCATTTGGTGTTCTTCCAATTACTCTTCATACTCTGCATTGTTCTCATTTGTTTCTTTTTTTATTTACTTTACTTTTGAGATGGAGTCTCACTCTGGCATCCAGGCAGGAGTACAATGGCACAATCTCAGCTCACTGCAACCTCCACCTCCCGGGTTCAAAGGATTCTCCTGCCTCAGCCTCCCAAGTAGCTGGGATTACTGGCAACCACCATCACACCCGGCTGTTTTTGTTTTTTTGCATTTTTAGTAGAGACAGGGTTTCAGCATGTTGGCCAGGCTGATCTTGAACTCCTGACCTCATCATGTCCCCACCTCAGCCTCCCAAATTGCTGGGATTACAGGCATGAGTCACCTGGCCCAGCCTATTTATTCATTTTTTTTTAAATCTGTCTCTCTAACTAGAATAGAATCAGGGGCCTTGTTTGCTTTTTATTCAGTAACCCCAGAGCCTAGAATGACCCTCTGCACATTGTAAAAGCCAAAAAATATGTTTTAAATAAATTTTTTGGAGTAAAACATCTACCCAGATCTTCCACAGTTTTTACCTTATATGTGTCCATGACTCAACTTCCCAAAGGTATGTGTAGATGGTAATAGCTCAAGCTAAATTATTAGGATATTATGAGAATTGAAGGAGACAGAATTATATACCACTCTGAATTTCTTTGGAAAAAGATGTTATAATAACAACAGTTGTATTATGATGGCTCTCATATTACTCAGATAAGGATTTGAGCTTCTCACATGGTTAAAATAGCATGAAAATTGAATCAGAAGGTTGTAAGCAGAGGTATCGTCAGTTCCCTTTGTTTATTTAAGAATATTAACTAAGCTGAGTTGGATTTTCAAGATCGCTTCTTTTCTACTAGTTTAAATTTTGATTCTCTGGTCAACTGAATTTTTAGAACTGTTCCTAAACTGAAAAGAAACAGCAATGGGATGTAAGTTTTGTCATCTATACTTCATTTACCCAGAAGCATCTGCAAAGCTTTGCAGGTGGTTTAAATGCTAACATTCAGAAAAGCAGTCTTGGAAGAAAACACCCAGCTGTATTTAAGGCCTTCATTTTCCTGGTGAATGTGTCTCCAGGGGTGTACCTTTCCATTGTCCAGACTTTTAAGCACCATCCATATTAAGCACAAATCAGAACACTTTTCACAAACCACTTAATGCTGTTTAAAACCCACAAGTAAATCATTTTAACTAAACCCTTTGATGTAGCTTTGCTCTCCAAACTGTCCCTATCTGGCTTTAAACACTATTATAAAATTGTTTTTAAAATTTAGAGGTGGCGCACCACATTAAAGCTGTTATATCTGTATAAATCGTATGTGGAATAAGAATGTGTTCTTCCCCCATGCTGAGATCAATGCTTAAAATTTTATGTGATTGTCCTCTTTGCGCATATGTGTGTGCTGGGAGGAGGAAGTGGGGTGCAGTAAGCTTGCACCTGTGCACCTGGCTTTAAAGCGGTGATTTCCAACTTCTTTTCTCTTTGAGTTGGTTGAGGCCTTGATGCTTACAACCACACTGAAACAAGATGTGGTCTTTAACACAGAGGCTGTAAATGGCAGTATTTCTGAGTTTCTCAGATCCCTACTTACCCTGGGTTCTTGGACAAAAAACTAAGACCCAGCCTCTTACCTCATTTCATGGGTCATTTATATGTACATGAGCCTCTTCAGCAGCAATATACAATATCTGTCTCCTCTCTCAATGACCAACTTTGAGTAGGGTCCCTTATCAGCCACACATGTCTTGCAACAGTCCAGGGTTTACTCAAAGACAACAGGAATGGTCATTTCCTTCTGCCGGCTCAGGCCTCATAGTTAAGACCTAGCTGTGGGCAACCCTGTTTTCTCTCGAGTGCTGTCTATACGATAGCTAGCGTTGGTTGATCACTTCTGAAAGGTGCACTGGCACTTTTTTTCTGAGACAGAGTCTTGTTCTGTCACCCAGGCTGGAGTGCAGCGTCAAGATCATAGTGCATTGCATTCTGGAATTCCCGGCTCCAGCAATTCCCCATCCTCAGCCTCGTGAATAGCAGGGACTACAGACGTGTGCCATCCTGCCCAGCTAAGTTTTTACTTTTTTATAGAAACAGGGTCTGGCTGTGCGTCTCAAACACGTCTCAAATTCCTGGCCTCAAGTGGTTCTCTCACTTCAGCCTCACAAAGTTCTGGGACTGTAGGTGTGAGTCGCTGTGCCTGAACAAAAATGCAAGTTTTCAAGTTCACACCTTTATATAATTGATGACTTTTTGAAAATATGTATAATAAAGCAAGGCAGGGCTTTCTAATTCTTTCTACAGTCTGTGCAACCTCTCTGGAGTCCAGGACCACAGTCATGACCTCATAATGACTGCTCAACACTTTTTGCCGGAGTGGCTCGGTCACAAGAATTACCCATGGATTTTGTTAGGAATACAGACACTGAGGTCCCTTTCCCTGGAAATTCTGATGCAGCAGATCTGGGTGGATCCCTGTGATCTAGAAGTTTTGCTAGTGCCCAGGTAACTCTCATGAGCAGGCAGGAGAAGCAAACACAGCTGTTCAGGATTAACATTTCCCTTCAGGGTGAACTGGAGAAAGTTTCACTCTCCAGATTTGTACCACTTAACTCAAATGATGCAGGTTATTCATGACTTGTGTCAGGTCCTTTTGTTTACCTGAAATCAGACATATTTAGGCTTTATTTAATAATAGCGCTTAATTGAATTGTTACATCTGACAATGAGAAAATAATCTCCTGGGTTAAAATAGAAATGAAAAAGCACCATGGGAGCCAGGTCTTGGGGACTGAACTGAGCAGTTGCCCTGGAGCTGGCAAATGCAGAAATTTTAGCAGCTGTTGTCTATGGACCCAACTCTCCTGTGCTCCGTTTGATTAAGACCTTCCTCTTTCTCCACCTCATTGTGCATCTTGCTCCTCCCCTGCCTCCAACTGGATAAATACTCATATTCGACTAGGCATCATACTGAGCACATGACTTTAATCCAATCTGTCTGCCTCTCACATTGGCTGCATAAGTAATCATTTAACTTAAAGTGACATTTTAAAATCTCTGATCGTTTTCTTACCATCCTCGATTTTTAAAGAGTCATTCTACTTTTAAACCTTTTAGGATTTTGATGTTATCAAATGTTTAAATAATATTTTCGTAATCACTGGAGTAAAGTCCTGATATGTGTTGTGGAGGGGCGATTTAATTTTCTGGGTTCTAAGTACCTCTCTTCTAATTGATATTCTTCACTGCCAGCCTCTCTGAAGAGAGATGGGGTTGCGCGGGAGGGTGGAAAGAAAGAAGAAAAGGAAGCGGAAATAAATGAAGGAAGGAAAGCAGACCACAAGGAAAAAGGGAAAGAGACAGGGAAAGAAGGAGGGAGGGAGAGAGGGAGAGAAGAAGGAAGGAAGGGAGGGAAGAGAGAAGGAAGGGAGGGAAGAGAGAAGGAAGGGAAGGAGAGAGGGAGGGAAGGAAGGAAGGAGGGAAGGAAGGAAGGAAATTAAAGGAGAAAAGATCATCATTTTTCCATCTACTGCTTGTTTGATGAAAGGCAATGCATCTTTTTATGAGAATTTGTTGCTCACCTTGCATGAATAGAGACAATAGTATAAGTCAAGACTTCACGTGGAAACTAATATTTATAAAAAATCCTTTTGGCAAATATATTTAAAAATTAGTTTAGCTAAGCAAATATAAAGCACTTCTGCTCCAGTGAACTATTTTAGGATAGCAAACCTATTGTAGCATGATTTCTCTACTTTGCTTATTAGATGACGACATTCCACAAAGAATAAATCTAGAGAATATGGAATAAAAAACTAGATCCCAACTTACAAGATAAATATATACTACTCATTTTTTTTTCTGAAATTACAAACTATATTCATTTATACTGAGTTTTCACGAAAAACCTAGACTACATTTTTGAGTGGAAGAAACTAACTAGATGTCTTGTTATAATTGTTATTTATTTATTAAAAATGACTGTGTTTTAAAGTGGAAGAAACTCAACTATGTTTTTGAGTGGAAGGAACTAACTAGAAGTCTTATTACAATTGTTCTTTACTTATTAAAAACTCATGATGTGTTTGAAACCACCTGGTGCTTATTCATACTTAGATTCTGATGTCTAGATGTATATGACCACAAGCAACACGGTACACATCATGGGTCAAGTCCATGCCAACTATGCAGATACATGGATAATGTGTGTGGGTTCATTCTGTATAGTTAGTTAGGAATTTGTCTCTCAGTAAAAATTGATCTTAGTTAAATGGCTCTATTTGAATATCCTAGAGCAAAATGTTGATGAAATAAAGTTTGAAAAATGTTATAGTACTTTTAGCACGTTTCCCCAGTCAGTAATTTAGTCTCAAGTTTAGTCTCATGCAAGATCTACATGTAAGGCTTGTTTCTGATGGTTTCTCAAGCTGGGAGAGAAAACAATTACAGAAAATACTTAGTCAGTTTTTATCTACATGTGCGCTTTTGTTGATTTATTTAGGCATTCCAACAGATAATATGTCTCCATTATTTTTTTTTTAGCAAAGGGCTGTTGTATTTTGTCTCCGGTTATAATAAGTGTTTTAAACATCTATCAAAGCTATTCAACTCCCCACTCAACAGCAAAGAAACCATGATAAGTGCTGGAAGTCAAGAATAACAGTTACGAGCAGAATTGGAATTAATTATTGGTAGACACGGCTGATAGCATGGTCAGGCCACCTGTGCAGTTACACAAAGCATTATAGTTAGAAGGACCCTTTGCTTGCTTCAGTGTTTTACTGTCACCAAATTGAAATTCCTAATAATTTTTGAGTCAGGAACCCCGTGATTTATTTTTCTCTGGGTCCTACAAATTGTGTAGGCAGAACTATGGCTAGACTGCTTGATGTGTAGTCCCAGGCACATTATTTAATCATTCTATACTTCATTTCCTACATTTATGCGAAGATGGGGATAACGATACCTATTTCATTGTTTGCAATAATTACAAGAGATCATGCTTTAAATATGTTAAATAGAGCACATGGCTCATATTAAAGACCCATTGTTCTGAGATTCACTGATATATACCTATACTCTGGGAAAGTCCTTCACTTGAAGCTTTCACCCTTGGCTAGTGTGTAAACATCTACTTCACATCATCCCCTGAACCCTGATCTCCCTCCCACCTGGAGCTCCATCACTGTTGCTGCCATTCTCCTAGCTATCCGGGATTGAAATGATGGCCCACTTGACTACCTAGGCCTTATTGGCCACCAAAACTTCCAAATTATGACTACCTCATTATTCTCAAACAGTCTCATCCTATTGACTTGTATCTAGTTTCCAAGTACACCTATACTACAATGTAGCCTGCGTATTCTACCCATGAAGAGCGATCTACCTGGGATGTCATTTTCTGTCAGCATATTAGTCTGCTCTAAAACTTTTGTTCTGGAAAATCAGTAATTCCCTGCGACTCGCCATATAACTTTCCCAGTCACAGGGAGAAAGAAAGGAAAAAATGAATTTACATCACATGTACATTTAAAGGCAAATCAGAAACTGCACAGCGGATGAAAAAAGCTTTTTTTAACTGCTAATATAAACCCAGTGGCTGGGGAATAACAGAATTTTCAACCTGCCCCCGTAGCAGAGAACCCAGTGTTCCCCAAGACTTTACTCTTCTCTTCATTCATTTTGTAAAACCACAGTGTGTTCTTTAAGGAAATGAGGATCAACAAAATTCTAACTGAAAAATCACTTGATGAAATATTTTCCATTAACCATTGAGATACTATAGAAATTTACTTTTTCCTCAGTAATTCTGGGGCAGAAAATACCTTTATAATCCTAATGTATCACAATTCCTTTAGTGCCTAATACTGAGAGAGAGCTTTTATTTAAGATGGGAGGAATCTTAGATATCATTCAGTCCAGCTTCCTCATATTACAGATAATAAAACTGAGGATGAGAGTGGTAAAATGATTTGCTCGAATTCATGAACCTGCCTCTCCTAATATTCAGCCAAGTGTCTTTTCCAGAATATCACAGTTCCCTGTATAATGAGAATCAGGTTTATTTTCCATGAGAATAAAAGAGGTTAGATTTTAAAAAAGAATAGGTTTTCTGGATACAAAGTGTCATTATGTCTATGTGGAGGAATGTTAGTGAAAGTGAAAAAACCAAAAAACTTGTACAGAATAAAAGAAGTTACTCCTGGCAAGTGACTGAAATGGAAAGAAATCATAAAAAATTTGAATGACAGGCAAATGAATAATGTGATGAGATAAATCAAACTTTGACTCCACCGAGATCAAAAGGAAGAATAGAGTGTAGGAATGAAAGATGATGTCTGGATTTAACGTTCATTTGGGAATCATTTCAAAATCTTGAGATAAAAGGTTCTCTAGAAATAATAAATGTTGTGTTACTTAAATTTTTAGGGAGTGAGAAATTCATGCATTGTGACACGGTGTTATTAAAAGCAACTATTCATTTTTAATGGAACGAGACAGAATGCACATTGTATTTTGGAGGCAAAACCGTATACTCTGTTATTCCAATGTATTTCCTTTCAATAGCAGATCAGTTGAAATTGCGAGTGGATATTAAAGGACAAAATTAAACATAGTAAAATAAATTTCACTGGGGAGCATTTCTTTAAGAAACAAATCTTTCATTTGTCTTATCATCAGAATTACCAAGACCAGCTAGGCAATAGGTTAGCTTTATGAGCTAAAAGCCATCATCTATACATGGACGGCATACATTCTCTCTGGCTCATTTTTATTAGTGTTTAAGTACAGAGACTACTGCAGGATTGTAAAGCTTGTGTCCAATTACCCAGGGACATCACAGCATGAATTATGGCTATTTATGAGTAAAAATATGTGACTCTAAAGCAGATACATCAGACTATAAAGCAAATACAAAATTATTCATCTTTTGTTGTATTCAGATATAAGGAAGTAGTGATTACTTGCATTATAAAGGTTTAAATATCTGTTATTACTCTGACTTGCAGTACATAACAAAATATGAATAATATTAAGATTTCAAGTTTATGATATTTTCAACAGTTAGAAAGCCTTCTTTTGACTAAGATTTTCGTATTCCCAACAGGTTTTTGTGTTGTGTTTCATTTGACTGTGTTTTTGATTTCCTCTACCGTATTAGGAAATGTTAGTTCCAGCCCTTGTCCTTACAACTGTCCTTGCAATAATGTTATTCATTTTGGAATAGATTAGTGTACCCCCTTTGCATTGAATGTATAAATTATCTTTTTGATTTATTTGTTGCTGTGTAATACACCACCCCAAAACTGAGTGGTTTCTAGTGTTATTACCCAGGAGCTCTTTGGGCCAGCAAAGTAGTTATTCTCCTGGGCTTATTATTTATCTGCTGTCAGCTGCAGGTTGAGTCAGCAGTTAGGCTGACCTTGACTGGCACCTCCCATATCCCTCATCATATCTGTCACATCTGTTCCACACAGCAGTTGTCCACAAATTTCATCATTTTCTAGCAGATTAGCCAGACTTGTTCACCTGGTGATGAGCAGAGTTTCAGGAGAATGAGTGGAAATCTTGAGGGTTTCTTAAAGCCCAGCCTCAGGGCTGTGTCAGCATCATTGCTGTTGCATTCTACTGGTCAAAACATGTCACAGAACAGGTCTAGATTAAAGGGTAGGAAAGACAAGGGGAAAAACTGCAAAGTAACTTTGGAAAAGAGACTGGATATTCAGAAAGGGACATTTGCAGCCAATCTTATAAATAACTTATCACAGGCCTGGTAGAATTTCTATAGAAAATTTCTTTTAATTACCTTGAGTATAGTTAAAACAAATAAACACAAAAAGAGTGAGCCCCAGAGATGTCGAGCAACTGGCCCAAGTTTAAGAAAAAATCTTTCATTTGTCTCATTGTCAGAATTACCAAGATCAGCTAGGCAATAGGGTAGCTTTATGAGCTAAAAGTCATCATCTATACGTGGACTGCATACATTCTCTCTGGTCCATTTTCATTAGTGTTTAAGTACAGAAAGTTAATGGTAGAATTGGAATAACCAACTGTCCTAGTTTGCCCAGGATTATGTCAGTTTTCACACTGAACACCCACACTTCAGGCAAACTGGGATTGATGGACGCCCTAGGAAAAAAAGGAACTAGGGTTTCCTGATTCTTAGTTTGATATTATTTTCTGAACACTAAAATTGGCCTTGACACTTGATCTATATGACTAAGTAGCTACCCTCATACCTGTAAGATCAGCCTACCCTCACACCTGTATCCTCTGCCAGCACACGTGTAGACATTTAACTAGCTGGTCCATTGGCTATACTCTGTTCCAAAATGGTTTAAGGCATTTTATAAAGTACTGTACATCACAAGGGGATAACTACACAAGGCTACCTTGCCATTCTTCAAATATTCCATGTATTTTGATGTTTATGAATGCCTATTCTTTCTCCTTTGTGATTAGTCTTTCTCTCTTTCTAGAATGGCTTTTGCCTTTTTTTTCTATTAATATCACTCAATTTATAGTTCCCAATTACCTTCTCTGTGATGTAGCCCCCAACAGAAGAAATCATCATTATCTCCTCTGAGCTCCTAGGAGACTTGGCCCATATTTTGATCGCAGTACTTAGCACATTGTTTCTACTAAGTTATCTGTTATCTCATTACATTGTGTCTTTACATTACATGTCCTTTATTTAATATACTCTTCCATATCCAATAGGCTCTCTATCATTTCTTTAGTCATTGTTTCTATTGCATAAATGAATGAACAGACTGTTTACAGAGAGCCTACTGAAATGGGGACATTTTCACTTTCTTTACTAAAAACCCTTGACTGCTTTTCTTCTTAGCTCCAGTTATCCATTTTATGCATTTTTATCTTTTCTGTTGGTATAACTCCTGCCTTAAGCAACACAGCCCTCTTACAATTTGCTGGCTTTTAATTGGCTGCAGCTTCCAAAGCTAAATTCATTTCATAAGGATTGTTTCTGACCCAATGCACTGTAAATTCTGCATGGGTATCTGAAGGGCTTTTGTTTGAGGTCCTGTATTTTTGTCTTTGTGTATGTCATTTTTATTCCCATTCTGGATTAAAGTTTCTAGAATATTCATAAAAATACTGAACACATAATAGGTGCTCAGTGCACTTCATGATTCATTTTCTATCATTTGCTCATGTTTGTCTATACACCCATTTATCCTTCAGGACTCTTTATAGGCCTCCTCCTTTTTGGAAGGCTTTCCTGAGCAAGTCCCACCCTTTCTAGTTGGTGTTCTGCAAACATTTACCTTAGAACCCATTCTTTTATATTATCGTGAAATATTCAGTTCTTTGTCCCTCCATCCACTGTCTGTAAACTCTTTGAAGCTAGCATCTGTAGACTATTTGTTTTTGCTATACCTGGCTCAAAGTAGGTACCCAAACAGTCTTTGTCTATGTGATTCACTATGTAGTCAAATGGATGAATCAATCAAAAAATACAGTTTCAGAGGGAAATGTTATATAAAAATAAAGTATTTCAGACGTCTTCTTGGCTCATATTACCTATGTAATAGCTTTTCCACATTCATAACAGCTTGTGTCTTTCTTAGAATTTGGTTAGCAGATATAATTAAAAGATTTTGCAGGCAAGAGGAGGAAATGCTCAGCTATCAGCTTGCTAAATTTTCCTAATTTGCCCTACTTAAACTTGCAACTTAAATTTAGACATTTTTCTAGAATAGATAAGTCTCAACTATAAGTAGGATGGATTTTCCCAATTGTATCAACTGATAGGATACCTACAAGTTATCAAAAAGATGTCACAAAAGATGTGGGGCTTTAGCCAGTGCTTATAATGAGAGATGGGTCTTGGTTTAGCAGAAGAATCCATTTCAGATAAGGAAAATAAAAGTATCTAATGCATAAAATAGAAATAACACAGTATATTCCTGTAATAAGAGGTCTTTCCCATGTTGAGAATATAGGATAAAAAAGGGAGGTTCGAGTCAACCTGATGATTGGAATTAAGCTGAGATATGTAAACCTGGCATGTTGGTATATATGAGTAAAAGAGAAGTTTGCAAAAGTAGCGTTTATGGAAGTTCAGTGGAAAAGGCCAGTGACAGGAAATCACTTGTATTAAACAAAGATGATATTCTGACAGCGAGGATGGAAAGAAGGTAAATGCTCAAGAATAATAAGTTTCAAGTGAATTTGTATTTCTGAGGGGTAGAACAGTCCTCTTTTCTAGCCTTGTCTCTTGCCACTCAACCATATATCTTTTATAATCCAATGATAGAGAATTTCTCATGTTCATTGAATTTATTGCATCCCTTTGGGGTCTATCATCTTTCCTCGTTTCTACTTTATCTTTACCTGAAACTCCTAAGAAATTCCAGTGTATTCTTTTTAAAAATTTTTTAATTTCATTGTTATTGGTGGTACAGGTGGTTTTTGGTTATATGGATAATTTCTTTAGTGCTGATTTCTGAGATTTGTAGTGCACCGGTCACCTGAGCTGTGTACACTATACCCAATGTGTAGTCTTGTAATCCTCACCCCACTCCCAACCTTTCCCTCTGAGTCTCCAAAGTCCATTATGTAATTCTTATGCCTTTGTATCATCATAGCTTAGCTTCCATGTGTAAGTGAGAACATACAATACTTGGTCCTTTATTCCTGAGTTACTTGGCTTAGAATAATGGCATCCAGCTCCATCCATGTTGCTGAGAAATATATTATTCCCTTTCTTTTATGACTAAGTAGTATCAATAGTGTATAATATTTTCTTTGTCCACTGATTGGTTGATGAGCACTTACATTGGTTCCATATCTTTTCAACTGCAAATTGTACTGCTATAAACATGAATGTGCATGTGTCTTATACACATAATGACTTCTTTTCCTTTAAGTAGATACTAAGTAGTAGGATTACTGAATTGAATGGAAGTTCTACTTTTAGCCCTTTAACTAATCTCCATTGTGTTTCCTATAGTGGTTGTACTAGTTTACATTCCCACCCTCATTGTAAGTGTTCTCTTTTCACTACTTTCATGCTAACATCTATTTTTTTTTTTTATTGTAGCTTTCCTGGCAAGAATAGGTGGTATCTCATTGTGGTTTTAATTTACATTTCTCTAATAATTGTGATATTGAACTTTTAAAATATTTGTTGGCTCTTTGTGTATCTTTTCAGAATTGTCTATTCATGTTCTTTGCTCAATTTTTGGTAGGTTTATTTGTTTTTTCTTGGTGATATGTTTGAGTTCCTTGTAGATTCTGGGTATTAGTTCTTAGTTGGGTGTGTAGTTTACATTTTCTCCCCCTCTGTAGGTTGTCTGTTTATTCTGCTGATTATTTCTTTTGCCATGCAGAAGCTTTTTAGTTTAACTAGGTTTCATTTACTTATTTATATTTTGTTGCATTTGCATTTGGGGTCTTAGTAAATTATTTGCCTAGGCCAATGTCTAAAAGGGTTTTTTCTGATGTTATCTTCTAGAATCGTTACAGTTTCATGTCTTAGATTTAAGTCTTTGATCCATCTTGAGTTGATTTTTGTACAAAGTGAGAGATGAGGATCTAGTTTCATTTTTCTACATGTGACTTGTTAGTTTTCTTAGCATAATTTATTGAATAGAATGTTTTTTCCCAAATTTATGTTTTTGTATGCTTTGTTGAAGATTAGTTTGCTGTAATATTTGGCTTTGTTTCTGGGATTTCTATTCTGTTTCATTCATCTACATGCCTATTTTTATACCAGTACTATGCTGTTTTGATAAATATAATCTCGTTTAATTTGAACTCAGGTAATGTGATGCCTTCTGATTATTTTTTTTCATAGCATTGCTTTGGCTGTGTAGGCTCTTTTTTTGGTTCCATATGAATTTTAGAATTTTTTTAGTTCTATGAAGAATGATTATGATATATTGATGGGAATTGCATTGAATCTGTCGTTGCTTTAAACAATATGAGCATTTTCACAATATTGATTCCACCCACCCATAAGCATGGTATTTGTTTCCATTTGTTTGTATCATTCATGATTTCTTTGAGCAGTGCTTTGTAGTTTTCCTTGTAGGGAAGTAAGAACAAACTAAACTTAAACTCAGCATATGAAATGAAATAACAAAGATCAGATCAGAACTAAATGAAATTGAAACAAGTAATACAAAAGACGAAACAAAAAATGAGTTCTTTGAAAAGATGAACAATATTGATAGACTGAGATTAACCAAGAAGAGAGAAGATCCAAATAAGCTCAATCAGAAATAAACTGGAGAGATTACAGCCAATGCCACAGAAATACAAAAAATCGTTCAAGGCCACCATGAACACAGACTTTACATGCATGAAGTACAAAATCTTGGCCAGGCACAGTGGCTCATGCCTATAATTCCAGCAGTTTCAGAGGTTAAGCCAAGTGGATCACTTGAAGTCAGGAGTTTGAGACCAGCCTGGCCAACATGGGGAAACCCCCATCTCTAGTAAGAATATAAAAATTAGGTGCGGTAGCAGGCATCTATAATATCAGCTACTCCAAAGGCTGAGTCAAGAGAATCACTTGAACCCAGTAGGCAGAGGTTGCTGTAAGCCAAGATCACACTCCAAACTGGGCAACAGAGCAAGACTCTGTCTGGGGAAAAAAAAAAAAAAAAGAAGAAGAAGAAATTCTCAAGGACATGGATACATTCCTGAAAATGTACAACCCTAGTACATTAAATCAAGAATAGAAACCCTGAACGAACCAATAACAAGCAGCAAGATTGGGTCAGTGATTTTAAAAAAAAAAAAAAAAAGAGATGCTAACAAAAAAAGTCTAGGATCAGATGTATTCACAGCTGAATTCTATCACACATTCAAAAAAGCATGTGTACTAATCCTACTGAAGCTATTCCAAAAGATAAATAGGGAATTCTCCCTAAATCATTCTATGAAGCCAGTATCACCCTAATACCAAAACCAGGAAAGGACATAACTAAAAAAAGAAGCTACAAATCAATATCCCTGATGAACACAGATGCAAAAATCCTCAAGAAAATACTAGCAAACAGAATCTAACAGCATATCAAAAAGATAATATATCACGATCAAGTGGGTTTCATAACAAGGATGCAGGAATGCTTTAACATACACAAGTCAATAAATGTGATACATCACATAAAGATAATTAAAAACAAAACATATGATCATTTTCAGTATATTCTTAATGATCCAAATTCTCTTACCTTTTGCAAGTTGCTAAAAGGGCCATCTATTACTCCATTTGTTTTTCAAAACTAAGACCAATTATAGTGATTACTATTCACCTTCTGCTTGCTCAATAATAATAATAATGAAAAAGTGAATTGTTTAAATGGATGAATTCTGTTTTTAACAGAGGGAGCACATTGGTGGGAATATGACATCAATTATTTGGGATATGGTAGACACATGTGGGAGAAAGAACTCCATCTTGGCTGGGTGCGGTGGCTCAAGCCTGTAATCCTAGCACTTTGGGAGGCTGAGGCGGGCAGATCATGAGGTCAAGAGATCGAGACCATCCTGGCCAACATGGTGAAACACTGTCTCTAGTAAAATACAAAAATTAGCGGGTCTTGGTGGCATGTGCCTGTAGTCCCAGCTATGTGGGAGGCTGAGGCAGGAGAATTGCTTGAACCCAGGAGGCGGAGGTTGCAGTGAGCTGAGATTGTGCTACTGCACTCCAGCCTGGTGCCTGGCAACAGAGTGAGACTCTCTGTCTATATATATATATTAAAAAAAAAAAAAAAAAAAAAAAAAAAAAACTCCATCTTGAAATATAGCTGAGAATTCAAAATAGAACCTGTGGTTAAAGTCTTAGACCCAAACACTACTGAATTAGACACAATAAGGTGCAAATACACTAAAAGGACACAGCAGAGTTCAGGGAAAAGCCTACATTTTAGTAAAGTATAAAACATTTAAAAGACAGAATGTAGAGACGGTGGAATAAGAGAAGTAGGAGAATGTCCTGAAAATACAGTTTTCCAGACGCTAAAAAGCAGAAGTTTTAAAAATAAAAAAAGGTAAACCAGTGCCAAATGTAATAAAGTGGTCAAAAACTGATAAGAGAATAATTTTCATATTCGTCAATAACCTGATGATTGACAGGAAGCATTTCAAAGGACAGCTTTAGCAAAAGACATTACTAAAATGTATATTTTATTATATATTTTATTTCTCCTAGGCAATAAATACTTCTCAGGAATGTAAGATTTTTAATTAGCGTTAGTAATTCTTGGTCACAGTATATGACTTTTCTCCCTTATGTATTCCAGCAATCTGAACATTATCACTAGATTAAATGTGATTAAGAGACATGGATTCTTCCTCTAACTGGCTGTGTGATTTTGGAGAGGATACAGAACAAGAGAATCTTTAAGGGTCATCTTACTCTCACCCAATATGAGAATTCCTCCTGCAACCTCCTTAACAATTAATTTATTTCACCTTTCTAGATGTCTGTCACTTTGTCTCTAAAATAATGCACTTGGACTTCTAGCTCTACCTTCTGATTAAATGAATTAGAACATAAAATCACTGAGGCAGATGCATTTAACTCATTCTGTATATAGGCTGTACAATATTTTAATCTACATTTTATTGTAAAAGTGAAATATTTTAAATGTTAGTAAATTTTAAAAATTAGTATGCAAAGAGCAATTAGCATGGGCACATTCTTAATGCCTTTTAGCCCTTGCTTAAACTTAACAGAATAGTCTGTTAAAAAAAAAAAAAAGAGGTAATATTTTTATTGACATTTCAGTGGTTACAAATGAGTCTTTGCCAGCTTTCCTCCTGATTCTAGCATTTGCCTAGTTCTGATTTCACACATAGGTAATTTTTGAACAATCTGTGTCTTGGAGGGCAGCATGTACTAATTTTGGTCTGACAACCTTGTAATGGGAATTTGAACAGTTATTACATTTTTCTTGTTAAAACCAGGAGGAAGGAGCATTCCACCTATTGATAGCTCCCTAACCTTGCTGTGATGAGGTGAAGCTTGATGTAGCTATTTCCTTCTACTTTGAAATCTCATTTTTAATAACACTGTTCCACACTTGGTGCTGCTTGTTTCAGCTGTGAACCCACTCACCTTTGCAAGGAGTAGCCTTAATCCTGCAAATCCTACTTTGCTCCAGTCAGTACAGGATTAAGGAGAAGAATCCATTATAATTACTCATAGTTTACTTACCAGTGCCTGCAGTGCTACAAGAGAACTGAAAGCTATAACCACCCTCTTCAGTTTGGGGGAAATTTCTACAAGAAAGGCTTTTGTAACATGAACAGCTCTAGATTTATACTCAGCAACTTCCATAGGCTAATGATTATATTTTTCAACATACCCACAACAGTTTACAGATTTTTGACTTATAGCAGATGAATATAGACTGAAATTATAAATACAACTTTTGAAACCCTTTACAAAGTCACATAATTTATCTTTTATGTTATTTTGTCAAGTAGAATGGAAAACTGTCAAATTATCTGCTTCTCACTTATTATTTTAAAACCAAGCAGAGAAAAGCTCCAAAAGACAAGGTAGAAAATATTCCTTTTTTTTTTTTTTTTTTTTTTTTTTAGATAGAGTCTTGCTCTGTCACCCAAGTAGGAATTCAGTGCCACAATCTCGGCTCACTGCAACCTCTGCCTCCTGGGCTGAAGCAATTCTCCTGCCTCAACCTACTGAGTAGCTGGGATTACAGGCACCTACCACCACTCGTGGCTAATTTTTATATTTTTAGTAGAGACAGTGTTTCACCGTGTTGGCCAGGCTGGTCTCAAACTCCCGACCTCAAGTGATCACCTGCCTCAGCCTTCCAAAATGCTGGGATTACAGGTGTGAGCCATCATTCCTGGCCGAAAATGTCACTTTTTAAAAAGAATAGTTTTTAGGCATCATAATATCATTAGGTAGTATGAGCAGCAAGTTCTAGAAAAAATAAATCACATATGATAAATATCTTTTGTTGAGTACTTAACAGAAACCAAGTTTACTTCTAGACACTCTGCATATATTATAAAATTTAATCCTGACCTCATCAAAGGAAAACATAACAAAATATTAACAGAAGTAATCCTTAGGTTAAGGTAATAGTTAACTTTAAATGGATTTTATCAATTAATAGATAAAAAGGACAGGTAAACATACTATTTTCCTTTGAGGAAAATAGCAGATGTTTTTCTTTGAGGAAAATGGGCAGTTGAGAGTATGTATCTGGGTAATAGTATATGGTGATGGTATGTGTCTGAGTTTGACCTCTCCATTCTTACTGCGTCTTACCTCTCTACTAGTTCCATACCTGAATCCACTTGCTGTATTATTCTCTTTTTAACTGAGAAATCTCTAGAATCATTCTACAAGTGTATCATATGTTCATCTCCGCTTTTCATGCTCTGCAAGTGTTTTTCACAATTTTTGCACCCTAGAATCTTCAGGTTATGTTCCATATCAACCAGCATAAGAGATTTTGCTTTTCATTGGGCAATAAGAAGCAGAGAAGGATCCATGCTGCAATGACTCTATAATAAAGGCAGGACAGTATATTTTACACTGATTTAGCCATATATCCTCTGCATCACATCTGGAAATGTAGACTTTATAATGCTTATTTTGCAGTTCAGGAAACTAATGTTCAAGGGTTAACTTTTTCAAAGGGATTACTGGAAGCAAAAGTTTCATGAGCTTGCCCAGGTTACTCTGCTGCTGAGGGAGAGAGATAGCATTGGAACTCAGGGTTTATTTGCCTTCAAAGTTCTGTTATTTCTATCACATCTCTGTCATGAGGAAGACTCCGTGCAGCAGAATACCTAGATTTTAACAGATTTTTTT
Organism: Sapajus apella; assembly: GCF_009761245.1. NCBI lineage: Eukaryota > Metazoa > Chordata > Mammalia > Primates > Cebidae > Sapajus > Sapajus apella. The sequence goes on along the minus strand of NW_022436974.1, from coordinate 2,113,176 downwards.
TAAGAGATGCACAAGCAGAGAGAGATTTTGCACCTGTGTGGTTGGAGGGATCTTGCTTCATTTGCAACCAAGAAGTAACTTCTGACCTCTGTGAGACTTTCAGTACATCAAAGAATGCCTTTGCATGACTGTCTCCTGGAATAGCCTGTATAACCACATGGTAATAAGTAGGTCCATAAGTGTCATACTAGCTTATGCATCTTCTCTAATAGTCCTGCAAAGTCTACGAGTTTACAGATACACACCATTACCAGTAAGGACCCATACTGTAAGATGACCACAACAGCACTTTTCCCACTGAGTCACCTGCTGTTCTGACTTTCGTGAGTATCCAGTAGCTTGTGGTCTACTAGGCTTCCTTTATTCTTCCCTTTCTTCCTCTTCTTTGTACACTCCAAGGTCTCATCCATTCAGACCTTTCAGCCCCTCCACTCTCCATTCAGAGTTCTGGTTCCAATTCAAGACAAAATCCTCCCAGCCAGGTTTTCATGTTTCCAGGTGGTGCGCAAGGCTCCATGCAGCAGCAGGTACTTGCACTTAAAAGCAAGTCTTTCACACCTGAGAATTCTTTAAAGGGAAACCACTCTTACTCAAACAAGGCTTTCTCTCATAACAGTGGGCCTCTTTTACAGTGGAACACTGATGCTTAATTGTGCTAACAAAATGTATTATTTAATGGAACAGTAGCTACCTTTAAAGTTAGCCGTCAGATCGTGAGGCTTATCATAAATGAACATGATTTCAGCTCCTGGAAAGTTCAAACCAGTGTTGCTGATCAGAAGTCAGTTTTCCCACAAAGGGTGATTCAGAGACTGCAGATTGTACTGCTGCCATCTCTGCATTAAGCCATTAAAAGGGAAATGGCATGAGAGTTTAAATAGACCACACCTGGAATGGCAGCTGTCACCTTCACTGACAGTTGAGTAGTCACACCTAACTGCCAGGTAATCAGAGAATAAGGGCACTAAATGGCAAAGCAAGTTATAAAATGCATTCTTAATCAGTATATATCTAGCTGGAAAATCCAGGGATAAAAGAAGAGAGGTCTGCTAAGCAGATAGCTAGACTGCGTGATGCAGGATTTTGCTTATTTTTAATGCCTTGCCAAAGATTCTTTTCCCTTAGATTTGGGCATTTTATAATGTGGGGAAAGGGCGTGTTTTGAGGGGAATGAGGGAGGAGGGAATAAAGCACACATGTTGAAGAAAACTCTACTATTGTGATTTAAGAAACAACCACATAGATGCCAGAATTCCTTTGTAAAGTGAACTTGCAGTTTAAATGGTATATTGCACAATTGTGAAACCATTATATAAATGAAAAAAATAGGCACCATTACTGCCTTAAAAACAAAAATGAAATATATTTGTTTGGAAGATGAGAAGACTATCCAGATTTCACTATAGATATTTGCCTATAATACCACTTTAAATTGTTTCTGGGGACAAGAGGAAATAATAATAATTGCCTCCCTCTCTGTAATGGAAAAACATTATAAGGTGACATGATATTTATATAAAATGTTGTCTCCAATCAGACAAAAGCCAAATATCCCACTGTATTTAGAAGCACCTGATGTTTACTGTATAGCATCTTAATATCAAGGGAGTTCTTGAACCACCTCTATAGGGCAGTCAACTTTGAAAGCTACTTAATATTTTGGCAGTTGGAAGACAAATTAACTATATTCATACCTGTTTATGCCTACATCTAAAAGCTCAAAAAGCAATTAACTCAGATTTAGTAGATTTGGAGTGTGGATTTATAGTTGCTATTTTTGAACACAGCTTAAACATTAACAAAGTAGACTAATAATAAATTTAGACTAATAAAACTATCCCCCAGATCACTTTTCCGTCACTCTTGCCTTGCTTACACACTTGTCAGTAAATTAGAGTTTTATTTTCTTCATGACAGGTATCCTGCAGATTTCGAGGAAAATAAAAGCCCCAAGTGTAAAATAGACAAGTTTCTGACAACCGGTTGATAAATTCTTATTTATTAAAAATAATTTCTAACTTAGCGTGAGGTCAATAATGAAAAAATTTCATGGTATAAACAATATTAAAATATTCTAATTATGACAATTCTGGCAAATCCCAGAATGCATTAGATTATAGAATCAAAGGCTTATTTCCAGATGCTGCAACTATGGTATTATTCTTTTTAAAAAAAAATCTAAATAATCTCACTGGTTCCAAAATACAGCAGAATCAAATGTTTGGGAACCATACTGAAAACCAATTTTGAGAATTGAATTAAAGGCTGGCTTTTTTTTTAATAACAAAAAAAATGTTACTATATAGTTTAGTTGAGTGTGACACTCTCATTGGATAGCTGATAATTGCACTGCTTTTCCTCCGTATCACCACAAATTCATCAATCAATAAATTGTTATGAATAATTTACATATCAAACCATAGAGTTTATAGAAGTGAAAGAAAATTCTTATTTTCAAAGACCTAATACTCTAGTGATACAAATGCATACACATACATTTTAACATGTAAGCTTATACAGATATATGTATGCATGTATATGTGCTTAATATCAAACTATTCTCAAATGTAATATAATTTATAGAGAATAAAGTTTATTTTAGATGAAACCTAGAAAGCTGAGTTGAATTTACCTAAACAGAGAATAGTGGGGAGATACATACATATATATATATATTTATATTTGTAAAGAAAAGGCCTAAGTAAAGTTAATAAAGGCATTCTGAGTAGATTGGCTTGATAAAGGTAGAAGACATGTATATAAGTAAGGGGTGGGGGGAGATTAGAGAAGAGATTGAGGTCATACTTGAAGGAATCCCTGAAGGCCAAGATGAGAACTGTACTTGATCTTATTGAGAGTAGAGAGTAGAGAGATAAAATATTATAGGATTTCCAGCATTGTGTGACAAGTGTTATTGAGCTTTGATAGAGTTCAATGAGATTAGCCCTAAATAGCAAAAGAATACATAAAGTAAGATGTGCTTATTGGCTTTACAAAGACATCATTGGACCAACATGCGTGTGATACATGGAAGTGGGAAGAGATTGGGATAGGAAGCAGATGCTATCATTGAGATGTGTGGTAGGCAAGGTGGATGGCATGGGGAAGGAAAAGAAAGGGTCAAACGGAAGAGACACAAATTATCAGCACAAAGCTTTAATAAATACTTGCTAAATGAACTAATAAATCTATATAATATTTCAGCTCTTTACCTATCCATTTTCTCTTAGTTCTGTCAAGATTATCTGAGGGAAATGAGCAGGCTGGGTACAGAAGTTAAACTTTGGAACATTTTTCTCTTTGAGTCCCCATTATATGTGTTCTCATACATGTTCTCATGATGCCTCTAGTCCATATTCTTAGAATATCATATATAATTCTTTTGTAACCTTTATGAATTTATAACTTTTATATTACTATCTATTTAAAGCGACAGAGATCACAACTAGTCTACACAGTCCATGAGTGCAGACAATGTATATTTTCTCACCACTGTGTCTAGCATATATTAAAGTTCAATAATTTTTAATTGATGTTACATTGCTATGTGAAATATCAGAGTAATTTGCAGCATATTAGCTCTGTGTTTCTTGCATAAAATTATCATCTTGAGAGCTGGCTCTAGAAAAAATGCAAAATCGGTATGGAGAAAAATTTCTTCCCATTTTGCAATGATACTTCAACACCCTTGACCAAATTCTTATCTCCTTCATCTGAACATTGTCATGCCACCGTGTTTGCCTGTCATCACTAAAGAAAAACAAACCATAAAATTAAATCACTAATAGTGCTAGAATAATTTGCCTCTTAAAGATCTCCAAGATAAGCCAGGCGCAGTAGCTCATGCCTGTAATCTCAGTACTTTGGGAGGCTGAGGCTGGTGGATCATGAGGTCAGAAGTTTGAGACTAGCCTGTTTCTACTAAAAATACAAAAATTATCCAGGCACAGTGGTGGGCACCTGCAGTCTCAGCTACTTGGGAGGTTGAGGCAGGAGAATCGCTTGAACTTGGGAGGCAGAGGTTGCAGTGAACGTAGATAATGCCACTGCACTCTAGCCTGGGCTACAGAACAAGACTCCATCTTGGGGGGGAAAAAAAAAAACCTCCCAAACAAGGAATCAATCACTAGATGATACTATTTCAGGCATTCCTGAGGCACACACTCCTGGGGTTTACCAGGCAACTATCTCTTCTGCTTATTTTTTCCTTTCAGGTAACAATTTAAAAATACTAACAAATCTTAACTCAGTCATTCTTTGTTAATAAGAGAGAAAAAAAGGTGGTTCTTATTTCAACATATACTTCAGATAGATTTTACTACTTGAATGAGCATTCAGAATTAAAAGTGAAAGTATAGTTAAGGGCACAAAAGTATTGGGCACTTAACTGCTAACAATTGTTCTGATAATTGTTGGGGTGCAACCTAACAATGTAGGATATAAGAGAAATCAATATCAGCTTTATTCATCTCCATGATGAAATGTAAGGCATTCATTTCTTTTTTGTCCTTGGCTTTGGAAGTAGCACATTTATTTCTGCATTCTAGCTGTCTAAATAGAAAGATAAAACATAGCCCTGTGCAGTGGCTCATGTCTGTAATCCCAGCATTTTGGGAGGCCGAGATGGGTGGATCGCTTGAGCTCGAGATTTCAAGACCAGACTGGCCACATGGGGAAACCCTGTCTCGAACAGAAATACAAGGAATTACCTGGGCGTGATGGTGTGTGCCTGTAGTCCCAGCTACTCAAGAGGCTGAGGTGGGAGGATGGCTTGAGCATGATGGGTGGAGGTTGAAGTGAGCAGAGATTGCACCACTGTACTCCACTCTGGGTGACAGAGTGATACCCCCATCTCAAAAAAGAAGATAAAAGATACATAAGCAAAACAGAATTTTCTCTATAAGTTCTAGAAATTTAATAAATAATACCAAATTTTTAGCATTTACTAGAACTCGAGTGATCAGTTTACAAAGGAACATTATTACTTAATCAAGAACACCTACAGAAGTGTTACATTTTAAGGGCAATTATAAGAAATTCTATCCAAGTTGATGTTTTTCAATAATAGAGGATTGCTGTTTTTTTTCCTGATACATGCGTAAACTATTTTCCAAATTTTTTAAAAACACGATACATTTCAGTTCATGAGAACATGATCTTAGATACGAATTTTCTCACTGGATCTTATAAAATGCACTAGAAAAGAAAAAACACAGAACAATCTATTTATAGATCATGTAATGTAGAATAAGGTACTCTTTATCTAATTTGCAATCCATAAAAGAGACTGTAATTTTCTATAGTAAGAGAAAAATAACTTATATTTGCTTATCAATTGTACCTTGAAGGGCTCTATATTTAATTAAACATCTGACAAATCTGATTACATTGATTGCATCTTTAGAATCAGAGATTGATAGAAGCCACAGAGTCAGAAGAACCATTTACTACAGCAACAGTGAAATGTGGGATTTATGTCACTTTAGCTTGGGATGGTTTATTTAAAAATGGTAAGCCTCTGGTAGCATCAATAATGCCAGGATATTGTCTTTCAGCATTTATGCATGTAATCCTGATAGTGCAGTCCATTGAGTATCGAATTAAAGAGAAGATTTCAAGTTAGATCTTTACTAGAATATAGCTGCTCTTAAAGTGTTAAGGCAAAAAATGTAAAGACAACAAAATTGGTAATCCCAAATTTTTCTGTACTAGAACATGTTTATATAGGTTTGCCAAGGGAAAGAGAGGGAGAAAAATGTTACATTTAAGGTAGAACCTGTCCATATCAAGACTGTTTATAAATGACAGCCAAAGTCAGATATCGCGGAGTGGAGAGGGAAAGGTTAGACTAACCTCTTTCCGCTTAACTGACTTTTGTGAGACTGTATAGATAATGTTTTAAAATCAGTGCCATTTTCCTTTCAGTTAAATTCGCTCGTTACCAATCCACTGTAGACAGTGACAAAATTGCAAGGACACAGAGTCTGAATGAAACAGACTGATGAGGCGACATCTCAAGAAGGCAGGATGCAAATGATGAAAGGCATACACCATCAAACAAGTTATCTTCATGATCCAGAGGGATGGCAGAGAGATATAAATGTGTCCCTGAAGTTCTCAGAGTGAAAAGTTAGGTCCGTAGTTAAAGCGAGCTTAACATTCCCAATCTCATTCTATTCATTCTCTACCAAAAGACACAATAATACTGTTCAGTTTACCTGCTACAATTTTATCTTTTTTCTTTCTGGCAGTGTCTTTTGTTTACAAATTAAGTAACTTTTTTTATTCTTATAGTGATAATAACGCTTAATATGTGATATGTCCTCTCAAGAAAATTTAAGTGTACAATTCATTATTGTTGACTATAGGTGCAGTGTTGTAGAGCAGATCTCTAGAGCTCATCAAAATATGATTTAAGATATTCAGATCAAACTTTTTTTTTCTTAAGATTATTTCTCTGGGTAAACTCAAGGAAAGAATTTGGCAATTTATGGTCATCAATTCTATAACTACAAGCTGTAATTGATTTGGCACTGATACACATTTACTAATATCAGTATTTGGATCATATTTCAAATTGTTAATTTTATGTGATAGTCAAAACACTTTGTGGCAGGGAGAGCTTTAAAATATTTTCATGAATCTCCATCTTAACACGGTGTTTTAAAAATTTGTTCACATTAAAAATTTTTTATTGCATCTGTTTTTTAATACAATTTGGATTTGATAAATTATCACATTAATTAAAAACCTTCAGCTGCTCACTTTTGTCCACTGTTTAAACTGCTTAGGGCAGTGTGTTAAAAGTGCTTTGATTCTGGGATCAAACTTTTTAGCACCCCCTCACTTATTTTTTAATATACTTTAAGCTCTGGGATGCATGTGCAGAACGTACGAGTTTGTTACATAGGTCTAACACATGCCATGGTGGTTTGCTGCACCTAGCAACCCACCATGTACATTAGGTATTTCTCCCAAAGCTATCCCTTCCCTAGCCTCCCAACCCCCAATAGGCCCCAGTGTGTGAATGTCCCCATGCCTGTGTCCATGTATTCTCATTGTTCAAGTCCTACTTTAGAGCAAAAACATATGGTGTTTTCTGTTCTTGTGTTAGTTTGCTGAGAATGATGGTTTCCAGCTTCATCCATGCCCCTGCAAAGAACACAGACTTATCCATTTTTATGGCTGCATAGTATTCCTTGGTGTATATGTGCCACATTTCCTTTATCTAGGGTGTGATTGATGGACATTTGAGTTGGTTCCCAGTCTTTGTTATTGTGAATAGAGCTGCAATAAACATACATATGCATGTGTCTTTATAGTAGAATGATTTATAATTCTTTGGATATATACCCAGTAATGGGATTGCTGGGTCAAATGGTATTTCTGGTTCTGGGTCCTTGAGGAATCGCCACGATGTCTTCCATCATGGTTGAGCTAATTGACACGCCCACCAACAGTGTAAAAGCATTCCTGTTTCTCTGCATCTTCTCCAGCATCTGTTGTTTTTAATGATTACCATTCTAACTGGCATGAGATGATATCTATTGTGGTTTTGATTCACATTTATCTTTTTTTTTCTTTTTTTCACATTTCTCCAAGGACTAGTGATGATAAACTTTGTTTCATGTTTGTTGGCTGCATAAATGTCTCCTTTTGAGAAGTGTCTGTTCATATCCTTCACTCACTTTTTGATGGGGTTGTTTTTTATCTTTTAAGTTTGTTTCAGTTCCTTGTAATTTCTGGATATTAGCCCTTTGTCAGGTGAGTAAATTGCAAAAATTTTCTCCCATTCTGTTGGTTGCCTGTTTACTCTAACAGCAGTTTCCTTTGCTATGCAGAAGTGCTTCAGGTCAATTAGATCCCACTTGTTAATTTTGGCTTTTGTTGCCAGTGCTTTTGGTGTTTTAGTCATGGAGTCTTTGCCCATGCCTATGTTCTGAATAGTACTGCCTAGGTTATCTTCTAGGGTTTTTATGGTTTTAGGTCTTACATTTAAGTCTTTTATCCAACTTGAGTTAATTTTTGTATAAGGTGTAAGGAAGGAGTCCAGTTTTGGTTTTCTGTGCATGGCTAGTCAGTTTTCCCAACACCATTTATTACATAGGGAATCCTTTCCCCATTGCTAGTTTTTGTCAGGTTTGTCAAAGATCAGATGGTAATAGATGTGTGACATTATTTCTGAGGCCTCTGTTCTGTTCCATTGGTCTATATATTTGTTTTGGTACTAGTACCATGCTGTTTTTGTTACTGTAGCCTTGTAGTATAGTTTGAAGTCAGGTAGTATGATGCCTCCAGCTTTGTTCTTTTACTTAGGATTGTCTTGGCTATGTGGGCTCTTTTTGGGTTCCATATGAAATTTAAAGTAGCTTTTTCCAATTCTGTAAAGAAAATCAATGGTAGCTTGATGGGGATAGCACTGACTCTATAAATTACTTTGGGCAGTATGGCCATTTACACAATGTTGATTCTTCCAATCCATGAGCATGGAATGTTTTTCCATTTGTTTGTGTCCTCTCTTATTTCCTTGAGCAGTGGTTTATAGTTCTTGAAGAGGTCCTTTACAACCTACCTATTCCTAGGTATTTTTATTCTTTTTGTAGCAATCGTGAATGGGAGTTCACTCATGATTTGGCTCTCCATTTGTCGGTTATTGGTGTATAGGAATGCTTGTGATGTTTGCACAAGATTTTGTATCCTGAGACTTTGCTGAAGTGGCTTATAAGCTTAAGGGTATTTTGGGCTGAGAAGATGGGATTTTCTATATAATATACAATCATGTCATCTGCAAATAGTGACAACCTGACTTCCTCTCTTCCTTTTCGAATACCTTTTATTTGTTTCTCTTGCCTAATTGCCCTTGCCAGTATTTCCAAAACTATCTTGAATAGGAGTGATGAGAGAGGGCATCCTTGTCTTGTGTCGGTTTTCAAAGGAAATGCTTCTAGCTTTTGCCCATTCAGTATAATATTAGCTGTGAGTTTGTCATAAATAGCTCTGATTATTTTGAGATATATTCCATCAATACCTAGTTTATTGAGAGTTTTTAGCATGAAGTGTATTGCATTTTATCAAAGGCCTTTTCTACAGAAGTTTTTTTTTCTTCTGCTCAGAAATTTTCAGTCCTTGAAAAATGCTCTGTTTTGAATAGAGAGCTCTTCTTTTCCCCATTTAACAACTCTTGCTCATTCTTTAAGACTCATTTTACATGTCATCTCCTTCATTCATTCAACAAATAGATAATGAGTACTTACTGTGTACCAGTCACTTTGTTTAGTGCTTTATAAATTAATTCATTTAATACTCCCAAATCTTTTTGTGAAGTTGATATTAATGGTATCACGATTTTACAAAGACAGATAGGGACTGCCTACCTTTTGTCCCACTCCACTCCAGCCATCATCCTGACTGACTGTGGAAGCTCCATGGGTGTCTCCATTACTGGATTGCACTGACACCATCAGTCTTCACTACCAGTCAGTTTCTCTAGGACTGCCTCCTCTCCCATGGCCAAAGCTCAGAGGACTAAATCAATTTTCTAGACTGCTGTAGGTTTAGCGTAAAAAAAAAAGACTCCAATTAATGTTACATAAACCAGGTTGCATCCTGAGAATTTCAGTCTAGAGATTCAGGTTAGTTTGTTAGCAAAACAGCTTTAGTTCCTACTATGCTTCTTTTATGTGGCAACTACAAGTTGTCTTTTTCTTCCCACCAACTATTAAGACTAATTAAAGAGTAAGATATTGTTTGTATTTAGCTCATTTTGATCAATATCAGAAAATATTTATTGAGTGACTACTATTGATGCAAGAGCATCTGTAAACACACATACACACAAACAAAACAAAACAAAACTTAATTTAATAACAAAAAACAATTCAAAATCTTGATAGAGAACTGTCCTGTAGAAAGAAGCTGAGTATATATTTGAAGCATGTTGTTTGCTGGATTGATATGTCATATTTAACCCATGAAGATGCCAGCAGAACATAAACGTAACAGAGAGGTTGGGGTTGGAAAAGTAGGATACCTCTGTCTTTCCTAAAGTTTCCCAATATGAGCACTGTAAGATGAGACCATATGCTCAGCTTATACCAGAAATGTTTTGGTAAAAGACCTATTTTTTAAATATGATGTAATTTTTAAGGCATAACATGTTAGTGGAATTGGAGAGATTGTTCTATTTTTTTCTATATGCCCAATTGGAAATAAGAATTTAAATGAAAAATTAGACATTGCTTAAAAAATATTATAAGGTATTTTGGGTTTTGAAACTCAGAAGCTATGAAATTTATTAATATATAGCCCAGTGAAGTGTGCATGAGAACAAGAATCTGGTTCTACATTCATGTACTACCTCAAGCCATGCATATAAAAAATTCAGGCCAATGACCACAAGAGGGATGAGGAAGAGAAGATGTTAGATGGATCTGTCTGAAGCCATCACTGCTTTAGAAAAAGAACAACCTCTGCCCGCCCTTTCATTCTTCTAGTACTCTCAGATGGTCCCTCAGCCAGAATAGCAATAAACTGTCTTGGCATTTGGCCCAAGTTTGGGCTCTCTAGGCACAGATTGTTCCTCTATCAAAAAGTCACATATGAGATCCATCAGTACTAGGAAGCAGAGGAAAGCGCATTAGTCCTTCTGACTGCTGGGTCAGTAGAATTCATTCATAATTCACTCAACAAACTGCAGTTTTATGTAAAAAATAAAATACATTTTACCTTGCTGAGAGCAAAACAAAATGTATTAATGAACCAGTTAAGTAAAAAGAAGTCACCTTTGTATTTATGTTATGTAATTGTCACTTGTAAAACAACATGTAGAGCATAGAAAATAGCCTATCTAATAAAAAAAATTGATGATTATAAATTGGACTTAGAAGAGTACTAATATAGTATATTCAGGTATCACTGATTACTGGCTTGATTACCAGAGAGAATTAGAAAACAGAATCTTTAAGGAACTTCGTTACCTGAAAAGAGAAAGAGTACAAACCTAGTGTGTTTTCTTATCTGTTTTTTGTTCTAGGTATAAAAAAAAAAAAAAAAACAGCTTCTGAGAGACAAATAGGAAGAAATATAATTGCCTATTACAATTTTATTTGACTCTGTAAAATGATAATAGTTTTTTTTTTTTCCTCATTATTAGTCTTGACTAATCATCTTTGGAAGGCAAGTCTCATATTATTTTACATGTAGATTTTTTACATTTCTTCTTACAAGTTTGAATAGTTGATAAAAAAGTAAAATAAAAGATTTAAACTTGCTCTAAACAGAAAGCGTTGGCACATAGCAAAGTGAATGAAATACTGCGTAATAGCTTCCAAGAAGCTTTTTGGGATAATAGTGCAAATTGAATTGCCTGTCTTGAAAGCACATCACAGGTAGCAGGTGAAGAAATTCTCGGCTTCCCTGATTTCTTTCCAAACAGTAAATGTGTCTGTCAAAGTCACATGTTCAGCACTACTTGCTTGCTTGGTTAGACTTGTATTCAGTTAAAATAAAATAAAATAAAAAATAAAAGCAAATACTAAAATAAGCATATGTTTGTTTTCTTCTGGCAAAAGGACCTACTATCTTCTGAAGAGAAAGTAGATTTTAGGCAAAAATGTTATGTGTCTATTAAAATCACCCTATGTACCGTCACTGAAAATTATTTTTTGAGTAAGTTCAGGACCTGGGTTCTAGTATTTCTTAATCCATCTTGAGCACTGATCTGCTTTGTGATACTGAGTGAGCCACTTCCCTGAACTTTGAATCCCTGTCTTGCAAAATATTGGAAATAAATAATGCTCTTTCCAACTGCCATTTGCTATTATTCTAGTGTCTTATTTAAGTTATAGAACTCTGCTGTGAGAAGAAAAATAGCAGAACAAAATCTATGAAGTTTCCTGGCCTGATAGTATCTGTTGCAAAATAGTGTTTCTGTGAGGATTATATGAAATAATACAGATGAAATGTCTACCACATAGCATATGCTCAACAATGTTAATCCACTTGCTGCAGGGTCACTTCCAGGATCTCCCTCTAGTAAAAATTGTCTTTACCACCTGAAAATCTCTTTGAGTCAGGCATAATAGCTGCCATTATGATTACTAAGTTGAAACAACAAGACTTAAGAGAAACTGAAAGTCTGAAATTGTTATTGCAAAGTCAGTACACTAACTTTTGCAAGAGATTTCTTTTTCTGTTTTGTTTTGTTTTTTTTTTTTTTTTGGTAAAGAATGGCATTCTATTTCAACACACTGTTATATTGCATACATACTATACTTCATACAACATCTATTAGTTATTCAATAAGTAGATAACATTCACTTGGATAAATGAACGAATAAGTCAGTTGAAAAAAGTGCTTCTCCACTACAGCACTAAGGTATAATGTATCTTGGGCTGTGTGTTTATTAGATTAAATAAGAGAAACTGACTTGCTCTGTGATTTGGCCTGTGTAACAGATTCCTATAGTGAATTCAATACAAACTGGGAAAATTTCTGTCACATTTTGAACCTCACAGTTTTTTTCTCTTCTGTGTAATAAGCACAATAGCATATAATTTAGAGATTTCTCAGAATTGAAGATAATATCTAATATGTCAAAACTATGGTATGAGATAAATATGTTTGTATTTGAAAGTAAATTTATATTACTTTTGAGTATATCATGTGCTTTTATGATAACTACTTTAAATATTCTTTTTAAATAATATTTCTTAGTGCACACTGTTAGAGTATTGGAAACTCCCTCACTACCTTTGGACCAGGCTGTTGCTCATGACAGCAGAATGAAATTTGCTAACCTCCACTGTGATTCTGAATTTCTTGTGAACAATACCAAAAAAAAAAGATGTGATAGGCGGCACTGCTCATTACACTATAGTTTCTTTTAACCATGCCCGTTTATTATTATTTGGTCATAGAAATAAGAAAATGACATTGATATAAAATGCAAATGACTCTTGGAGTGAATAATAAATTACTGCTCACAAACTATTCAATAACAAGTAATTGATTTGAAGCCAGGCAGAATTGTAGACTTATCTATTGTCTTCAGCTGTGCTGAGTTAATGAGGATTTCTAATTACATTGGATTTTAACTAATATGTCTTTTTCATTTTGAAAACTGATTTTATATTAGTGTCATATTTTATGGTTTACACAATTACCTGACTAAATAAAGGTCGGCAGAATTGACCATAATCAAAGGCTTGGGAGTACAATAAGCCATTTTAATGTGTAGAATATGTTTTCTCTTTTCAACAATACCCATCCTGTTTTTAAATTTTTTATGTATAATTGTTAAGAATTTCTCTTTTAGAATTGTAAAATGGGCAAGGAAATAGCTTTTAGTAACTAAAAAGCATTATTCATGTAACATTCTTTGTATTTTTCAAATTACATGGTTTATGTAGAAAAAAGTTGAAAACCTGTATCTGGCATTTAACATTTCTATTTCATACGCCATGTACATTTTTCTACGTTAACCATGTCGGAGTGTGAGCTTTTAGTCTCCTTTTTAAAAGACTGGTTCAAAATAGAAAGAAAATTCCAGACATTCTTTGGATGTCACTCACCAAGGAACACTTACATATGCCTCTTGTGAAAATCAAGAGGCACAGAACAGCCACTGAAGATATATTCTAAACTTTTATTTGGATTGGTTTGGAACTGTCCAGTAGCATAAACACAGTATTGCTCTATTCTCAGCTGGAAACAGTTTAAGTTAGAAACACATATTACTACAGCCAAACAAAATAGATCAGTTTGTCCATGGTTATTCATTTATGTTTCTCCTTGGGGGTCCCTAAGAAGCAAATGATATGCAAACAGCTGCATGATTATTGCTATACTCTTGTTGCTATTTGGTGATTGCTATTTACATGTAAATTACTACTTGGAAAAGAACAACTTCTCTTTACCAGCAACCAGACAACAAAACAGTTCTTACTGAGCCGTCCAAGATTAATTACTCAAAAATACTTCCTAAAGGAATCATTCTTTAGAAGACTGCATTTCCTAGAAAAGTAATTTTAGAAAATAAAATATAAAAGAACAATTCCACCATGATTCTAAAGCAGTATCTATTTAATAGGCAACTTTAGAAGACTATGGAAGAATATAGAAATGTAGGTTTCTTGCTGTGAGGACTGATTGGCAGAATGGAAAAGAAAGAAAAACAGAAAGCTAGAGGAGATGTTTAAAGACAGATGAAAAGAGATCCAAGATAGCGTTGATTTATTTCCAAATTTTATCTCTGAGTCAGGCTAGATGATATCACTCCTCACCCTTAATGTGTTTATACCTAAAAATTGTCATGAGACTAGAGATTATTAAACTGCCTGAATTAGGCAAATAAAAAAAAGAAGTAGTTCTGCATATGGGTGTCAGTTAATACTTTGATGCCATTCTTTACAAAACAAAAATAATTTTAATGATCTGAAAATTGATATATTTACAACTGGGTCATAATCTATACTCAGTTTTGCATATTTTTCTCCTAACATTATGTGAAATGTCATTTTCATATTAATATAACCATCGCCAAATGTTAACGATTGTGTAATATCTCCTTTTCTGCCTGGACTGCTACTTACTTAGTCCCCTCATGTGTTGTTTTTCACATTTCACTATTATAGGACATTTTAAAAAGGAAATACTTAGGTATGCATCTTTGCTTTACTCATCCAATTACTTACCTGGAATTTTTGTAACAAACGTGATTAAGGATTTTTATACCTATTGACAAATTGCTCTCTGGGGAAGTTATCCAATTTACACCACCATTAAATGAGTAAGAGAATGTCAGTTCCTTCATTTGATTTCCTGTAAACTGATCAAAATATCAATAATCTACTTAAATAGTGTCTCTTTTTGTTTTCCTTCAGTTCCATGTTTCAGAGGATTTTAATCAACCCAAAGAGTTCAAACTTGATTAGAATAGTCAAGAAAAATGGGAAAATAAAAGGATTTATGATTCAACAGGAGAATCATAATCTGTTTAATCCAGGGACCAGTCTGGTTTTTCACAACTGAAATACCTATAATTGTAAGCCATAGATTTGGGGGAAGAAAAAATAAAAATTTTAAAAACACTTGAAACAAAGTGAAGACAAGGTTAATTTTCAAATATACTTTGGAGACTTGTAGATTTCATGTGAATTAATAGGATCAAAAGTGACAAGCTTATTTTACATCATTTTTGATAAATATGTTTGACTTTATATTAATCAGGATAGTAAGGGAGAAAGAAAGATATGAATATACTCTATTACTATTTTAAAAAGGAATTACTCATGTCATAAAAATAAATTATTTTAAACTTATTTTATTGTAATAGCATCTAGTATTTTTAACACATATGTAATTCTATAGACCATCATTCAGCATTTCTTTACAACAAACATTTTATTTTTCCAGTACTATATGGGTGAAAAGCATCCCCTTCACCTTTAGAAAACTTGCTGAAAAATCAATTCAAAAAAGGCAGATTACTTGGAGAAAAAGGCATACAAATTTATTGGATCATAGTTTAGGTGACGTGAGAGCCTTCAGAATGAAGACCCAACTCACTCAGTGGAGTACCGAAGCTTACATACCATCTTAAGGTTACAGAATGGATGAGGACTTGTATCCTGGCAAAATAGGAGAGTGGAGAACAGAAATTCTGAAAAGGAGCAATAAATTATCTCAAGGGAGAACTCACGGACTTGAAGAACATAAAACGGTCTAGACTACTGGATCCTTAGAGTGGACAATGTTTTGTGTCAAAAGTCTGCCTAGGTTTTAGATAGATTTTAGTCTTCCTTCCTGTGATATGGGTTTCCATAATGAAAACTCAGGAAAGGAGACAGAGGTGATTGTTTTCTTCTTTGGTGTGACCAGACCTTAGGCAGAAAAGGGAACTTCAGCCTGTGCTTTGGGAGAGGCATAAGATTAAAAAACAGTGGCGGCAAGGGGTGGGGAGGACAATTATTCCTCTCCGTGGTGGTCTGTCCAGTTTTTATGTAGAAGATAAGTCAGAAGTCTCTCCTAGCATCTGTTGATCTCTAAAGGCCTTTAATTTAAAATATTCATTATCCCAGGGAGCCATATTTTGAAGTAGTATATCCTGTGCTCCTCCAGTACCTACCATGTGCCAAGCATTGATTTAAGTCCAGGACCTAATGGTGAATAAAATAGAGTCTCCTGTTTTATTTTCATGTAGATTCTATTGTAGTGGGATGAAACAGTCACAAATCAAGTGAAAAACATAGTAAGCAAAGTAGAGAAAGGTATTCTGAAGAAAAATAGAGCATATTAAAAGTATGGAAAATAATAGAGGAGTACTATTTTTAAAAAGATGAATAGGGAAGAGGTTTTAGGGTTCTTCACAGAGACAGAACCAATGGAATGGATAGGCAGACATAGAGACAGATGTATAGAGATAGACAAACAGATATAGACAGAGAGACAGACAGAGGATTTATTAGGGGAATTGGCTCATGAAATTATGGAGTCTGAGAAGTCCCAGTTCAGGCTATCTGCAAGGTGGAGACTCTTGGATGTCAGTAGCAAGGCTCAGTTCAAATCTAAACACTTCAGAGCCAAGAAAGCCAATGATAGAATTCTCAGTTCAAGGCTGAAGGCCTGAGAATGGGGTGGTAGTGGGGTGAGAAGGTGGAAAGGTGTAGGTCTTGAAGTCCCAAAGTCAAAGAATCTGATGTCCAAGGACAGCAGGAGAAGAATGTGTTCCATTTTCAGCAGAGAGAGACAGAGGGAGGCCAGTTCGTCTTTCGTCTATTTTTATTCTATCTGGGCACCTAGCAGATTGGATTACATTGAGGACGGATCTTCCCCACTCAATCCATTCAGACTACGTGTTAATCTCCTCTGGAAACACCCTCACAAACATACCCCAAAGTGATATTTTGCCAGTTCTCAAGGTATGTATTTTTTTTATTCCGTTCAAGTTGACACCTAAAATTAACCATCAGAGAAGTCCAATCTGGAGAGGTCAGAGTTGAGCATAGATCTGAGTGAAATGAGAGGTGAGCCACGTGAATGTCTGGGGAGGATGTTCTTAAGCAGTTGGAAAAGCAGTGCAAAGCCTCACGGCCGAAGTATGTTTAGGTGTTTGAAGACTCATAAATGGGCCCTTCTGGTGGTGTAGTTGGTGAAAGAAGAATTGTCAGAAGGGAGGTCAAAGCCAAGCAGTAGTGGTGGTAAAACGCGGAGTGGAAGGAAAACTTACAGGTTAGGCCACAAAAGTACTTAGGATGTTTTCCTGAATGTGTCTGGGGGTCTGATAGTATCATACTCATGTTAACTCTTCCTACTCTGTGAAGAATGGATTCTAGGAAATGAGGATGTAAGCAAGGGATCAGTTCAGAGGCTTCTGAAACATCCAAGGGAAAATTATGGAATATGTTTTGTAGATAATCTGACTGATTTGTTGTTGGTGTAGATGGCGGGGGTGGGAGAGAAGTGAAATACATTAATCAGAACTGTGAATTTGATTCTAAGGTACTAGTTTAAGGACCAAAACATTATATAAATAGTTTACCAGAAGTATATTCCTACATTTTTTATTCCTATACTCAAAATTTTTTTTGCATTTTAACGTTTCTGAAATGAAATATCTCCACCCACTCATTCTACCCTTCACCCTCTGAGAAAATGTGGTATTTGTTTAAAACAAAGTATTGTTACTTAAGTAAGCTCCCTTTCTCCACCACACTAATCCTGGTGTTAAGTGACAAATGAATTAGGCAGAGATGAAATGAATAGGCAGAGAAATGAATTAGGCAAAGACTTGCAGCTTATGGATTTTTGCTTTCTCCTTTCACTTGCTGACCTTCATAGTGCTGAGTGGTTTGTGTGGAAGGATAGCTGCGTGGAGACAGCGTGCCATCTCATTGAGCTAAAAAATATGATCGTCAAAAGAAGTGGGGATTCCATCTTCGACACATATAGTGTGGTGTCTCTGAGATTTTATGCAGATACCATCAATAGACACTTTCTTACAAGTGCATTTTTTATTACTTTGTCACTATTTGAAGGTAATGTGCCCAAATCTGTTACCACATTTAATCTTCAAACCTTCTAATACATACCTAATTAAAAAGGGTTCACCTGTGGCATTTCTGAATAAGAGACTCGTCCCTGAATTTAGCTTCCAGCTAAAGACTAAAAGTAGAAGTTCCAACCCTTGCACTGAATTGTTTTTGTCAGGAGAATGTACTCATCTTTGTCTTATAAGAGTCTGACAAAACTATTCAGCTTTAAAGTTTGTGAAATAATGTAAATAAATCAGTCCATCACAATTTCTACCCTTTAAATATGAAATGTTTTTGCGACCAGGTTTTTCTATTATTGTTAGATATAAATCAGCACTTTGTGTTATATCTCTCTATGTGTCTAGTTTTAATATTCCATGCAGAAAAAGGAATCAAATTCATAAATAATACATCTTAACTTCCTATGTGGAATAAATATAAATATAGTGAGTTGTCATGCTAATTACAAATGTAATGTAATATAAAGCACTTTAGTTTAAACCCTTAGATGTCATTTAACTGATTACACTGCCATTCATTTCAATATTGAAATTAGTCATTTTTGCTAATTTAAAAATTCTTCCCTAAATTTTTTATTGAACCATTAATCAGTCCGATTCCTAAGAAAAATTAAGACAGATTTTTTATTCCAGCCAAGAATAAAAACAAATTTTACAACTCAAAATGCTTTGAGAGAAAGAAAAGATATTGGGTGGAAAAGATATCTAGCTTTGAGTACTAATACTCAATGTTAATAACAGCGAATGACTATAATGTAGTTAAATGGGTTCAGTGGATTATAAATACATTGATTTTAAAAATATTCCTACAATAAAATTGAGTTAATCAGTATTTCTTGGACACTCACTAGGATTAAGGTAGTTTTTAAAATTATTAGCTTTAATACCATATTAGAGAACAAAACAAAGTTTGGAAATTACTATGTCATCATCAACTTAATTTGAGTCCACAGTGAAGAGCTGTTAGGTAGCAAAGGAGAATGTCTTTAGGGCATATCAAATGGGCTTATAAACCAAAAAGTTCTTTCTCTTCTTTGTAAAAACAGCTAATTATTTCGTGTTTACCGTGCAGCAGGTACTGTGCTAAGCACTTTATGTTCAATATCTTTTTTAATATTTCCAGAAACTCTCTAAGGGCATTCTGTTATTGTAAAATATACAAAAGCTGAGACTCCAAATGTTCAAAATAGCTTGCTTAAAGTCTCATGAAGCAAGCAATGAAGACAGAATATGAGCCCTGCCATTATGACTCTACAACCCATTCTCTTGAAAACAGGATTTTAGAAATTTCGTAAATATAAGATTAACACGCCCTTTCCTATTATTTATGCAGTATGTCTCCTTTTTTTCTGTACATAAGCACCATCTTATATAAACTAAACATAGGGCAAAGGTTTGTAAATGTGTATCAAGAAAAGTATTGTAGAACCCGGCAGAGAAGTCAGAGAACAGAGAAAGGTAAACAGCATGCAAGGAAAAAGTATAAAAGAAATACAGATGAGAAGCAGGGATCAGCCATCAGGAAAATTTTTAAAGAGATACATCCAGTTCAGAAAGATTCCTGCCCCTGAGCCCTGGGAATAAAAGCAACTAATTTGGAAGCATTAATACCGTATATAGTACTGTGATTTAGTATAAATGCAACAATAGTGCTCAGAATATTATCCACAGCAAAGGACATTTATCTTTACTCTTCACAAGTCTTGAAAGAGTAGCAAATTTCCTAAAGGGAATAAAAGAGAGTGGGAGCTTATAGAGAAACTCATGTTTATAAGGACCTAGACAAGAGATGCATCGGGATTAACAAATAAAACTGTGTACCAATAAATTGCTCATGTGAATAGGTGTGTAAGCCAAGGTTCTTCACATGTGAATAAAATAGTTATTGTGCTTTAAACCAACAGTTCTCGAACTTTAGTATGCATACAATTAATCTGAATGGCTTGTTGAAATACAGATGTCTGAGTCTCATCCCCATAGTTTCTGATTCCATAGACATGGTGTGAGGCCTGAAAATTTGCATTTCTAACAGGTGATTGCTAATGCTATTGGTCTGGGACACTATCTCTTGAAATATGTAAGGATGATGTGGCTAAGATTTGAAGATAAGATGCTGTAGAAAATAAAGTGAGAGATACTGTACTCCATTCATCTAGTTTGTATAGACATTACTTCCAGGTTTTTTTTTTTTAATCAACTTTTATTTTACATTTAAGGGATATATGAGCAGGTTTATTAACTGGGTGTATTGAATGATGCTGAGGTTTCTGGTATGAATGATTCTGTCATCCGGGTACTGAATATAGTACCCAGTACTTTTTCAACCTTGGACCTCTCCCTACTTCTTCCCTCTAGTATTCCCCAGTGTCTATTGTCATCTTTATGTCCATATGTACTCATTGTTTAGCTGCCACTTATAAGTGAGAACATGCGGTATTTGATTTCCTGGTCCTGCGTTAATTCACTTAGTATAATGACCTCCAGCTCCACCTTGCCACAAAGGACATGATTTCATTCTTTTTTATGGCTGTATAGTATTGTATATGTACCACATTTTCCTTATCCAGTCCACTACTGATGGGCTCACAGGTTGATTTCATAACTTCACTATTGTAAATAGTGCTGTGATAAACATGTGAGTGCATGCGTCTTTTTGGTAAAACAATTTGTTTTCTTTTGGATTCATATCAGGGAATAGCAATGCTGGGTCAAATGGAAGTTTGGCTAATGGTCTATCAATCTTGCTTATCCTTTTAAATAACCAATTTTTGGCTTTACCTATTCTTTGTATGCATTTTGGGGTCTCAATATTTACTTCTGTTCTGCTCTGATTTTACTTATTTTCTCTTCCTGTATTTGGGTTTAATTCTTGTTTTCTTTTTAGTTTTTCTAGGTGTGATGTTAGGTCATTAATTTGAGCTCTTTCTGGTTTTTGAGGTAGGTAGTTAGCACTATAAACCTTCCTCTTAACATTGCTTTTGCTGCATCACATAAATTTTTGTATGTGTATATCTGTTTTCATTTATTTCAAATAATTTTTTGATTTCTTCCTTAATTTTGTTGTTTACCCAGAATTCATTCAGGAGCAAGTTGTTTGATGTCCATGAAATTGTGTGGTTTTGAAAGATCTTGGTATTGCTTTATATTTGTATTCCACTGTGATTCAAGAGTATGGTTGGGATGATTTTGAGTTTTCTTTAAATTTATCAAGACATGCTTCATGGGCAATAATACGGCAGACCTTGTAGTATGTTCCATGTGCAGATAAAAAGAATTTATGTTTTCTGGTTGATGGATGTATTCTGCAGATGGAGTATTCTGTGTCTATTAGGTCCAATATGTCAAGTGATGAGTTTAAGTCCAGAATTCCCTTGTTAATGTTGTACATTGATAATATCTGTAATACTGTCAGTGGATTCCCCTCCATTATTTTGTGGCCATGTGTGGCTTTTTGTAGGTCTAGAAGTACTTGTGTTATGAATCTGGGTACTCCAGTATTGGATGCATATATATTTAGGATAGTTAACTTTTCTTGTTGAATTGAATCCTTTAACATTATGTTATCCTTCTCTGTCTTTTTCTTTTTTACTGTTATTTGCTTCAAGTTTGTTTTATCTGATATGAGAATAGTAACTTCTACTGTTTTATATTTACCTTTTGCAAGGTAGATCTTTCTTGAACCGTTTACTTTGAGCCTATGTGTGTCATTACATGTGAGATGGGTCCCTTGAAGAGAAGACAAATGGGTCTTGTTTTTGTATCCAACTTGCCATTCTGAGTCTTTTACGTGGGTTGTTTAGATCATTTACATTCAAGGTTAATATTGATATGTAAGATTTTAATCATATTGTTAGTCGTTAACTGGTTGCTTTGTAGTTTCTATTCTATGATTGCTTTATAGAGTCTGTGGACTATGTACTTAAGTGTGTTTTTATAGTACAAGGTAACACTCTTTTTTTTTTTCTATTTTGAGATAGGGTCTCATTCTGACACCCAGGCTGGAGTGCAGTGGCATGATCATAGGTTACTGCAACCTTGACCTTTCTGGCTCAATTGATCCTCACACCTTAGTCTCCCAAGTAGCTGGGAGTACAGGTGCACACCACCATGCTCAGCTAATTTTTTTTTTTTTATTTTCTGTAGAGACAGGGTTTTGCCATGTTGCCCAGACTGGTCTCAAACTCCTGTTCTCAAGCAAACCACTCACGTTGGCTTTCTAAAGTGTTGGGATTACAGGCGTGAGCCACCACATCCGGCTGGTATTGCTTTTTTCTTTACATGTTTAGGAATCCCTTAAATATCTCTCATAAGGCCAGGTTAGTGATAACAAATTCCTTTAGCACTTGCTTGTCTGGAAATGATGATAATAACAGTCCTTTGAAAGTAGTCCTAAGTTCCTGCTTCATGATCCCCTGGTTTTCATCATAGTTTTCAATGTTATTTTTCTTACAAAACAAAGTTGTTCCTCTTACAAGAATGTTACTAATATAATGTATGTTAGGACTAGTTTGTATCAGTTCTGATGGAGCTTCCATTCCCTGGAAGTGGTTAAGATCAAGATAAATAATCTTTTTTTTTTTTTTTTTAAATGGTTTTACCTGAATGCTACCTGGGGTCAAGGAAGTAGAAAGCCAAATGAATCTTAATGGTTCATTAACAGACTTATTTTTTTTTTGAAACAGAGTCTCACTCTAGTCGCCCAGGCAGGAGTGTCATGGCGCAATCTCGGCTCACTGCAACCTTTCCCTCCCAGATTCAAGACATTCTCCTGCCTCAGCCTCCTAAGTAGCTGGTTTTAGAAGTGCGCACCACTACACCCAGCTAATTTTTTTATACTTTTAGAAGAGACGGGGTTTTACCATGTTGTCCAGGCTGGTCTCAAGCTCCTGACGTCAGGTGATCTGCCTGCCTCTGCCTCCCAAAGTGCTGGGATTATAGAAATGAGCCACCGCACCTGACCCCCATAAAGAGACTTTCTTAGGTTAGGAATAATGGCTACTCTGAATCCCATATTCTCTTTTCTAATATCCTCTCTGCAGGTGATTTCTATTGTATCAATTGTCTTTTATGCACCAATTATGCTGTATCTTTGACTCAAATAGTTAGTCCGAGCTCCAGACTCATATGCCCAATTGCCTACTGAGCATCTCCACTTGGCTGGCTTTCTCCCTTTTACATGTCCAATTCTGAACTCATAATCTCAACCTCATTTCTAAACTTATTCTTTCTCCTTTTTTTTCTATCTCAATAAACAGAAGCATTATGTGTTCATATGTTTAAGCCAGAGATTTAAGAGTCTTCCTTGATACTTTCCTCTTTTACCACATTTAATCAATCAGTGACTGCAGCTGATTCTCTATCCTGTAGATTGTTCATGTTTATTTTAAGAAGAATAATGGCTTCCAAAGATGTCCATATTCTAATCCCGAGAACCTGTAAATATGTGTGTTTACATGGCAAAATGTTGTAGATGGATGTTATATTGCTACAACTGATAATAAATTAGAAAAAAATTTCCTCATTCATTCCTATGAACCTAATGTAATCACAAGCATCTTTAAAAGCAGAATAGTAGAATTTAAGAAAGATGTGGCTATGGAAGAAAGGCACAGAGAAATACAACATTGTTGGCTTGGAAAATAAAAGCAAATCCACAGTTAAGGTATGTGTGTCGTCTCTAGAAGCTTGAATGGGCAAGGAAACCATAATGCCACCATGTTCCTTCTTGCCTCAGAGCCCTTTTCTGTGCTATTACATCTATCTGGAATATTTTGCTCCACACCCACTTGTACGCCACCCTCCTAAGCCAACTCCTACCTGGCTACAGGTTTGATATAAAATACTGCCCAGGGAAAAGCTATCTGAATTTGCATAATACTAGATTGTATCCCACCTCCCATCATGCATTTTAATAGTGTTCTGTAATTATACATTATATCACTTGCTACTATTTCAATTCATTAATATTTGTGTAACAGTTTGTTCACAGAGTCTATGTTTTCTCTAATAGACTTAAGCACTAGGGAATATGAGGCCAGATAATATATCCACTTTATTTGTTGTAATATCCAGATAACTTGTACACTGTTTGAAATAGAGTAGGTCCACAGGAAATATCTACTGAAAGAGCAGATAATTAGATAAATGGATGGATGGATAAATGCATATTAGGTGAGTGAAATGAGAAAATATGTTGATACAGCATTTTGCCAGTTTCAGGTAGACTTTAAAGTGGCTATACCCCTTTCAGCTGGGCTCTTTTCTATTCACAGTTAGAAATTTGACAGAGACTTTCAAGTTGGGTTTTTAAAGTAGATTTCTCTTAATCTGGACCAATGGGCCAGTAAACGCCCCAGTCCATAAGAGTTATTTGCCATTCTATGACCATTTTTCTATGCTTCCATTTTTACACTTACACACAGACACTCATCACATCAAAATTCCTTTGAAGACTGAAGAAAGAGATTGCAATCACAGATAAAACTGCAGTTGCTTACAAGTGTGAGTAAAGGCCATTTTCATCAGTATTTCTAAACAGTGGCATAAATATATGGCTCTCTGTGCATGAATATTTTTTAATTTTCTTGGGAGCTACAGAAGTTCTTTTGGTCTCTTCTACATACATTTAAATCGACTGGTATGAAATATTTCCCCAAAAAGAAATCGCTAAAGTCTAAGAAGTTCCATATCACAGAGGATTATCATAGTGCTAAAGAAAATACCACAGTTGTTCATATTCACACTCATTTCTCAGAATCACGTGACACCTACAATTAGTATGTAAAAAAGAGAATCTCATATATATATATTTGTGTGTGTGTACATTGTATTAATCCAGTTAAAAAAAAACCTGATTAGTACAACGAGTGGTTGTACTAATCATTAGTCGTGATTCGTTTTTTAACTGGATGAGTACAACTTTCCAAAATAAGAATATAGACTGGAAATCATAAATTGAAAATACATTCTAATTTTTACTGATGTTCTATTAGCTTCATAAGTGAAATAAGCAAGTAACCTCTCTTCTCAAAAAAAAAAATGAAGAAATACATAGACACACACCATATTCAAATTAAACCCACACTTTCTCATTGATATCTGCATATTCTTTAAGAAAGGCAAAGGTAAGACTTAAAATTCAAACACTTCAAAGACATAGTTATTTGAAAGCTTGCAATTTTATGTTTCATTCACTTCTTTCCTTAATTCCCTCTCTCATTCATTCATGTATTTATTCATTACATTTCTTTGAATGGCAACCATATGCTAGACACTGTGTTAAGCATTGGAGAAGTACTTGAAAACACGGCAGATGTAGTCCCTGCTCTCACGTACCTTAGAACAAAGCTATAACAGAACAGACTTGAATGTGTTAGTAGTACAAAGAATATGGGAAATAACATTTTGTGTAAAGGGAACAATATGTAGAAAAGTACCAAAGTGAGAAATAGGTAGGTATTGTGAGCAAGGTTCAAAGTACCCAGTGCCAAAAGATGAAACACTGCAGGCTTATCAAGCAGGGCTGTGCAGGGCAGGTGTGGCTGTGTGAAATAAAGTGCTTCTAGAACTGTGCTTGAGTACTCACAAGATGTCATGGGTTTGGGCTAATTTTTTGTTAGGTTTTACCTTGCTCAGGAGGCATGCTATGATCCTAGATAAGATTTGGAAGTGGGAGAGTATGGATAAGAGCAGAATAAATAGCCTGGAGGGGCTGCGGAAGGGTTATTGCTTGGAGGGACGGGAGTTAAAGAGAGGCCATGATCCACAGGAAGTACAGTTTCGGTGGGGGACAATTGGGCAATTTAAGCAGGATTTTTATAACTTATTGTTAACTGACGTGGAGGTAAGTTTTATTCCATTTCCCATAACCGTTTTCAAAAAAAATACCTATAAACAATGGCTTTTCAGTTACATTGTATGCTGTTGATCAGTTGTTATGTAATATTGGTATCAAGATGGTAACTGAGAACAGGGCTAGCTAAGGGGTCTCCCTGAAATTCAGATTTAAAAACTTAAGTAACTTTCATTATATCCTCATGGCAATGGTAAGAAAATTAAGCATGGGAGTTACCTGATCTTATTTACATTTTAAAAGGTTTTCCCTGGCTTTTGTGTGGAATGAAATGAGTTGCAGAGAAGCAAGAGTGAGTATAGAATCACCAATTAAAAGGCTATTTTAGTCTTCAGGAGACAGGGAATAGTGGCATGGACTACTGAGCTGGTGATGAAGAGAGGAGGAAAGAAGAATTTCAGGTATGTAGTGGAGGTCAACATGACAAAGCTTGACAGGATTTGACATGGAGTGTGAGGGACTGAGGGACTGTGCTCTTTACTGCCATGGGATCTGGAAGGCAGAATAATTCCAGGACTGAATAAGAGGAGGTTTAATAGTTAAGTTTTCAACATGTTAAGGTTGAGGTATTTGTGAGTTATCCAAATGGCTATGTTTGGAGGGCAACTGACACAAAAGCCTGGACTTGATTCTTTGGCAGATGGTAATGGTTGAAGCAAAGCAGGTGGAAGAGATGGCCAAGAGAGAGGATAAATGAAAGGGAACGAAGCCCAATGCCTACAAATGGAAACAGAAAAAGGATGACCAGAGAGGCAGGAGGAGAGAACAAAAGGCATGTCTGAAAATAAAGCCAAAGGAAAAGAATTTTTTAAGAAACAGGCTCATCGTAATAATGTGCTTACTAATGAGGATTTACAAATCTCGAATTTACCTCCTTGCCTTACAGTTCAGATAGGCTGCAACTGGGGGAAGGGAGACTTGGACAAAAATTATTTCAACAAGTCCGTGATAAGGGCCATGATATAAGCACATACAGCTAGTGCTCGACTTATGACCACGATTGGTTCCGACAGACCGGTCGTAACATGATTTGGTCGTAAGTTGAGTAGGCTATATGCACGCAGAGATGGTAGTGCTGCCGGAAGCTGGTCCGCACTGTCGTACCCCCAGCTGGGCAACGTTTGCGCTGCCAGACGCGGAGCAGTCGTGGCTAGCGATTGTGGTCGTAAAGTCGAATGGTCATAAGTTGCATAGGTCGTAAGTCGATCAATACCTGTATACAGTATTCTAGGGACCTTAAGGAAGCATTTAATTCAGCTCGGAAGGGCACTGAGGCAAGGAGAAAGGTAGAGCAGGGGTGTCCACACACAGGGACTAGCATGTACACAGGCTCAGTTTAGAGATGACAGTAGGTAATAACGGATTCATTTCCTAGAGTAGGCCTTAAGAGTAGAAGAACACTGAGCATTTGAGGGCTTTGAACAAAGGAAAAGCCAAATCTCGTATAGCGAATCTGGCTTCCATCAACATACTTAGTTCAACTCTGGATGACCTCATTAGACAACCTCTCTTATTAGACTGAGAACTCTTTGAGGACCAAGGTCAATACTTATTTAGGTTTCTAATACTTATTTGACCGTGAGTTATTTATCTATCTCCTGGGCCAGTTTCTTCATCTTTAAAAGAACACACTTAATATAATGATTGTGAAAATAAAATAAAGGGCAATAATAGTTATAATGCATCTCACATAGAGCCTGTCTGGCACATACTGAAAGCACAACATATGCTAGGAGCTGGTAGTGGGAGGAGAGATTAATTGGGGCAGTAGGTGTAGTAACTGTAGTAATAGTTGAGGAAGTAAAATCAGCTGTTCTTACCTATTTAAATATTTTCTCAAATTTTAGAGTTTCTAAGATATATTTGTTGGTATTTCTAGTTTATTTTTACATGGAGTTATGGATTGGTCCATTACGCACATTTCTGAAATAAACTTGCTAGTGAGGATGCTACAGCAATTAGGATGAATCATATTTATCTTTTGAGAATATCATGTGACATTATAGTTAATTTTTAGTAACTAAGCAATAAAATCCCCAAGTGTTTCATACATATTTTTACAACGGAAACCAAATGATGTGCTGTGTATTATGAATGCACCAAAGGATCTAATATTAAAGATGACTATTTTGCAAAGAAAGTATTTTCCTCGAGTACAATCTACCTGCCTTGATAAAGCTAATATTTATAATCACACGGTTTTTTGCTTTTCATATGTAGCAAAACTATTGTTTTTGAATTATGATCTGGAAATTAAAAGGCAACTCATATTTTTCATTTTTGGTATTTATCATAGAATTTAATTATGTATTGTAAATTATTTAGGCCTTTACAAAATAAAAGAACAGTATATTATTAATTTTAATGATATTACAAAATGGACAGCATAAATAAGAGACAGTTGGAAATTCTATGGTCATTTTCTTTTTTTTTTTTTTTTTTTTTTTTTTTTTTTTTTT